>NW_019396469.1:76163-124901 GCF_000591075.1 Eurytemora carolleeae | reverse complement strand
GGTTAAAATAACGGTTTTCACTAGAACGCTCAAACTCTTCACTTTATCAACTTCAAAGTTGTGAACAAATGCAAAAAAAAATGTTATGCATAGGGTAGGACACAGCCTCGCAGGATGGTCAAACGTATGATCGGTGTTCCAAAAAATGTTTTATGAGTTAAGCTGTAGATCTAAAATGAATATATTTGAAGAATGCAAAAGTGTTAATTTTTGTCAAAAGTTAAAAAAAAAATATTTTAAAATTTATTTCTGACATACTTTTTGGACATTGGACAAGGGACATGCATCATACTCCCCTATTTCAACTCTAAAACTAACTAAAATTTAAGGGGAGGGGGAGATTGGAACCCCCCCTCCCTCCCCCCCACAATTTATAGTATACAAAAGTTGCCCAATCGGGAAAGAGTTAATCATGCAGTAAATCTACTTGTGAATATACGATTTATCACTACAGGCTCGTTTTAAGAGAAATTACGCTTTGCGCCCCTTTCGGTAAATCCCCACTATTAGACTGTTTTCTCTACCATAGTTTAAAGATTATTTTTAAAAATATGCATTTGATGAAAGTAGGATGAACCATTACTCAAAATTTACTTCAGAAACTTGATACGTGATTATTCAACACAAAATAGTTATATTTTTACAACGTACAATACAATGTATATATATTAGCTCGGGAACCCAGCGTTCCCAAGGGTACTCATTGTTAATCCCGCCGTTTACCCGCGATGGTGTAAATTACTCATTTTAGAATCTCAAAACCAAGCTAAGAACATTCCCGTGGTCCTCCCGAGTTCCTCAATCAAAATTAGTTCCTCAATCAAAATATAAATATATATAGATTTATACTGGACCAAACTATTTTTACAATAATTTTCTAGTCCCTATATCTTTACAACCTGAAGGCATACATTTTAAACGTTATAAACAGCAGAATTTTAAGTTTGAAATATCAAAAGTCTTAATTACGGCATATGTGGAAAAGATAGTTGATAAATGGTATCGATAATCGTTATTTGATGGTCTTTTATTGAACAAATTGAAATCTGGACAAATGAACTGTAGTAGCACTGCCCACAAACACTAATTTTCTAATTCTTATAAATTTGCAACCTGATGGTGTAAACTTCTGATATTTCAAACATAAACTATTTAGTTATCAAAGGTTTATGAAATTAGGCTGAACATATATTAAAATTATAAAATTTGAGTTTGCGACGAGTTATCAGTTTCTTTCTTAATTTACCCGTCAATTTTGAAGGTATAAAAAAAACTTTAGTCTCTATCTGAAAAAATGAGTTATTACTGGTTTTCTTTCTGAAAACTTATTATTTTCTAGGTATTGCTGGTTTAAATAAATTGCAATAAGACTGAACAGAAATTATGAAGAAATAACGAACGAGGAAAATTACAAGAAAAAAGAAAAGTTTTTGAATTGCATGACAATATCAAAACCAATTAATTTTTTCATCGGATTAACTTGGAAACAAACCTTATGAAATCTAAAAAAATTTTAAATGTTACTTGATTATTTTATGTTTTACAGCTTAGACAATTTATAATCCAAAACAAATATATGCATTGAGACCAATAACACTATGGTATGTGAAGACGACTGTTACGTTAGTCCAATATGTTCATGGAACCAAGGTATTGTGCAGTGTACACGACCTTATTGTTTTTATAATTGGTTTATCAAAATACTGGTAAAACTATTTGCTTTAAAACAGCATCAAATATATCGTCCTTTCAACAATATTCCGATTCTCACTGTATTTAGAAAAATAGGGCAATGATTGACAACATTTTTTTACATCTATCTGCTGTCTGTTTGTTTGTATCCACTAAATGTCAAAACGGCTTAAAAGTCGGGCACACATTTTTGTGACAATTCTTACTCAAGTGACACCGGCGAAAGTTTATGGATAGTTAAAGGTGAACAATTTTGCCAGCTTGAAAGGCAACTGCTGACAGATCAAATTGTTACTTGAAAAAGGGCGCACGGTCGCCCTGGAAGATTAGTTGCATACATTAAAAAAAATATGTTTAAAGGGAGTGACCGGCAATGTATGGTAGTTGAACTGAGATTGTAGTATTTTGAGAATTTTTTTAGGATTCATTTGAGCCCAGTAAGACGTGTTTACGATGCATATTTGTTCAGCAAGAGTTCAAATTCAATATTTAAAATGAGCTCATTGATTTCCATTTTGGAGGAATTATTTTAAGAATCGGTTTTATAAAAATAATTCAAAAACGACGAAGAAAAACGTAACAAAATTTTTACAGTGACTAATTAGATATGTTTAGGAGCATTTTTCTCATTAGAAATTTGTCAATAAATCAATGTTAGAATCAATTGCTTCTTTTTTTATCATTATATAGATTTCTTTTTTTATATAAATTTATCCGTTGATTTCTTCAAATTCTTCAAATGTCGTCTTTTTTTAATTCCAGGAAATTTACTGTAAATGCTTTTGAACATTGAGACATTACAGAAACCAATAACTAAATCAGATTTCTTATTTTCAATGATAAGAGTTGATTTTTATTTTCTCAACCTGTTCTTAAACAATTAATCAGTTTCATGTAGAATTTTTGAAATATTTTTCGTCGTCGTTATTGAATAATTTAAATAAAACCGATTCTCAAAATCATCCCTCAAAAATGAACAATCTATGAGGATTTTAAAGATTGAATTTGCGCTCTTGATAAACAAATATGCAACGTGAAAACGTCTGATAGGTCTCAAATTCAAATGAATCCTAAAAAAAGTCTCCACCCACAATATATACTGCAATCTCAGTTCAACTACCATACATTGCCGGTCACTCCCTTTAAAAAATGAAATCTAAAACTATACTTAATATTTTTATCGTAGTAAAAACTGTTCTGAGCTTTGCTTCCTAATTGTTTTATTTTTATTTAGATTCATCCAACCCTTCGGGAATTCTTTCTTTGTTTAGAGAATAAAAAAAGGAAAAACAACATGAAAGATTTTCTAAGTTAAATATTTTCTTGAAATTTATCTTTTACTTTTTCACTTTTTTTGACTTTATTTATAGCTTTTTAAAAGATTTTCGCAGAGGGGTTATTCACATTTATTTTTCACAGTCATAGTTATTTCCCCCATTTACCTGCACTTGTTATTAAAAGCAGAAGTGCCCGGCGTTGTCCGTGGATTTTTAAATATTTCCATAATTTTTTTAGCCTATGTTAATCCCAAAGTACTCATGGGTTCCCTAAAAAAATGTCAGACAAAATGTCCAGCCGGATGGCCAGCTACTGCGAATATATATAAAAAATATAAAGATATGTCGTCGTAATTTCAAATAACCTTCCATTAAAAGAGGGCATGTTCAAGAGGGTTTGTCGTCTTTGGAATCAAGCTTAGAGTCCAATAGGCGCCTAAATATTTGTATATCTTTGCAATAAAAATTAATCAAAATTTAAGAAAATGGAGAGCGGATAGCCATTTAAGAAACACCAATCAAACATCAGGTTTTTCGGAATTAACAAATAGTATAGAAAATCTGATCATTGTATGTTTGTACATGGAGAACTTAATTTAACATGTGCATCCAAGAAAAATAAATGCAAAAGCCAAAAATTGGGTTGATTTGTAGGTTATATAGCTTTATGCGCGCATAAAGAAATATTTGCAAAAAGCACATTTCAGCTTCTCCCATGATCAGCGTTAGTGCTAGTACTTTCAAAATGTTTGTAAATTATCTTGGAAATTGCCATTTCGATCAGCATATATCTTTAAGGCTTTTCAAATGAGAAGCAAAGAAAAAAATGTTTTTTCCTATTATTAGACATTTACCACAAGTATAGATGGGATGATTTTGTAGAAACTAGTAGACACCCAGTAGGAACATTTAATCAAATCTAAATCTGATCATGGGAGAATCTGAAATGTGCCTTTTGCATATATTTAGCTATGTAACAATAAACAATATTCGCGTTTTTGTACAATTTGATAAATGAAAAAGACCTAATATTTTAGTAGTGGAAAAATATTGATAAATATTGATGGGACCGAAAACTAAATATTTTCAAATATATCGAAATGGGTAATAAATTTTTTTAAATAAATTTTAAAACCTGAAAAACTTCTTAAAAGGACAAAGTTTTAAGGGAAATATTGTGAATCGGACATGCCACTCTGTATTTAGTTATTCTGTAGAAATTGTGTCTACAGTGCCTTTAAATGAATCTGACTGTTCAAGGTTGCATGATGGTTTAGATCTATGATATAAGCTTCTAACTTTTTAAGACAGCCTTAGACAACTTTTTTACTTCAATATAGTCTCACGTCTGTCCTAGCATTCTTTTCATTGGAAAAATCAGGAAAAACAGCCTAATTTATTAGAAAATTTGTCGAAAATGGCGGTTTTTAGAATTTTCTATAATTAGGTTCTAGGTTTCTTTGTTTGTAACTATTATACATGGTTTTTAAGCTTTTATTTTGTATTAATAATATTTTGTATAATCCCATAATCTAATTTCCAACATAGACTAAGCAGCTATTCTACCCCGCCCCCCCTCTTCTCTTGTTTCCCCCTCAGTCGTTCTTGTACGTCTCCCCTTCTTGGATACCCCCACCCCTTAGCCTGTATTATCTGTTTGTTACTCAATTCGATGTTTTCCTGTCTCTTCTCCTCCTGTTAATTTATCATATGCATGAAAGATACAAGTTTTGTATTATTATTTATTCATCGTACTTTCTTTAGCGTTTACACAGCTTTACGTTTTTTTCCGTTTCTATTATCATACTAGATCGGGAACCCAGCTTTGTCAGGATTATTCCCTGTAAATGTCAACTCACTCAACTTAGAATTTTATAACCAAGCTAAGAACATTCCCGCGTGGTTCTCCCAATCATAATTTGAGGCGAATCGGTGAAGGAGTTCATGAGTTATGATCGGACATAGAAACAGACAAAGAGAAATTTATATTTTTTTTAAATAAATGCGTCCCAATATCACCGTCCAGTCGGCGTCCATCCCACATCATGCTACCACTAGCTATCACTTAAGATCATTGAATGTACGTATATAAACTATGTTATAAATTGTCTAAATTATGAATAAAGGGAAAGAAAATATAGTTGTATACTAATTCTAAACATATTTTTACACACGTGAATGAGAAGAAACATATCGACATTTAGTTTATGTTGTTACATTCACCAAAAAGCAATTAATAAATAATTACATTTTTTATGAAATTACGAAATAAATTCCAAATAACTGACACTTTGGGCGAAATTACACACATTTTGTTAGAAATTACTAAATTTCTTTTGGAAATAACTAACATTTAGATAGAAATTACTAACATTTGTCCGAAAATACGAATTACAAATAGTTTAGAGATGTATCTAACATTGTGTTCACAATTCCGAACAAAATGTTATCTGTAGCTTATATAAAGAGGTTTTTTTAAGAAAAACTTATTAGATGATTTGACCTTGAATTTCTTTTTACTCCGTCATTGGTACTTTGTAAAAATGTGAAATTGCCTTCCATATTCTTTGAGGAAAAAGGCAAAAATGCGCAAAATTATTTTTTTATTTAGAAATTGGATAAATAACAAATGATAAAGTTTTAACTAGAACGAACTTGAGTTTAAATATTCTGCAATATTGCATTAATTTCAAAACAGGAAACTAATTCCATTTGGAAAACAGACAAGCAGTAATCATGTGAAATCCTAAAATTAATCCCCAGCTCCCCAGTCCTCATTTTATAATCCCCAGCTCCCCAGTCCTCATTTTATAATCCCCAGCTCCCCAGTCCTCATTTTATAATCCCCAGCTCCCCAGTCCTCATTTTATAATCATCATCACTTCTCCCATCTTTTCAATCCTAAAGGAATACTGTCATAGCCACAAACTCTGATTTTCTAATTCCTATATCTTTGCATCACAATGTCGTAGACCTTATATATTTCAAAATATGAATATTGCTCGATCAAATAATTTAAGCTTGAAGTACCAAAGGTTTACACCATTAGGTTGCCAAAGATATAGGCATTAGACAATTTGGGTAGTAACAAAGGTTGTTTTAACTTCACAATCGCTTTCCAGCGAGGTCCAACTTTATGGTGTTTGTAATAAAAACTCAATCCAAAGGTCGCAACTCTTGTTGGACACAGCGCTAAACTAGATATCGGCATTGGAAACATTTAATTTGAAGCAAAGAAGTGCTTAATTCTTTGAGAGCGGCTGTTTTTTTTCATATCTAGTTGGTTCAGAGCAGATCGTAACTTTAGTTTAGTTTATGATATTTTTTAATTAATTTGTTTTGAATTTGATTATTTCTCTTGTCGCTTGCGCAACTTTCTAAGAATGCCGCGCACCTCTCACATTTTTCGAAATCCGTTAAAACGTTTTCAAAAAAATAAAATATTATAAGATATAAACTATATACAAATGTGGCGAAAGATAATCGATGATTATAGGTTGTAATATCTGAATGATTTGTTTGAAATTAAATTGATTTTTTACGGTCTAAGTCGTATATGTTGCAATTTTCTCAATTTGAATGGGCGCTAAGTTATTCGGTATGAGACGTCTTTAACAATTTTCTCCTTATAGACGCAACAGATAGAAGTAAGATTAGTAGGGATCAAAAGCGCTTTTTTATCGCATTAAGTCTATACCCCATTTCATTTTTCGCGAACACTCCCTTCAAGTTTATTAGTCATAAAAAAAGTTGCTAGTGAGTGTTTTCCAAAGAAATTAATGGTTCCGACATAATGACATTGTCTGTATATAAGGAAAACATTCGACTACAATATTATACAATACTGGAAAACATTCGACTGAATTCTAGAAATTGTTTTATTAAACATCAGGAGGAAATGCAATCTAAAATCAGAAAGTATATTTGAAACTTAAAAATAAACGCTACTTCTCGTTTCCACGGGTTGATTTTTCTTTATTAAGATGTTTTACAAGAATCTTTTATGAATTATACTAAAATCAATAAAATGTCAACAATAAAATCAATAAGTAAGAAAATAAATATTTTGTTATGGAAGTAGAAATTATTTTTGAATAAGGTTTATATATATTCTTCATGTTTTCAAGACTGGTAACTTCAAACTTGATACAGGATATTAGGAATACCAAACTCTACAGGGTGTCCCGAAAAACATGCATACTTAAAGACGACTTTAATTTATATTTCGTTTGATCCACGAGGCATTTGTGTAAACAAATTAACTTACATAATAGTAAGGAAACTCTTAGTCTTGGGAATATAGAAATAAAGTCTGCTCATATTTTGTTGCTTAATTTACAAAGATTTTAAGAAAATGGTTCAGTGGTCAATTTATCAATTACAATTTTAATTGTCCAAATATCTCCGTCAGTAGATTCATACAACACCACATTTTTAAAATCTCTTATGCTGCCCGAACATTTTTTAATCCACGCTTAAACGCAAAATTCAAAAAATTAAGAGATGAAAAAAATCACGATCTAAAATAAAGAAGAGATATAAATAAGGGATGGAAAAGAAAAAAAAAACAAAAGGAGAAAATGAATATATAAGATGCGGCTAAAATAGCAAACTTGAAACAGAATTGAGTTGTTAAAATAAGATCAAGAAATAGGAGTAGCAATATATGAAAACAAATGATATATTGAATCAACAGAGAAGAATTATATTAAATAAATGAGAAAATAAAAACGGTAAACGAGTTGATGATTTATATTGGGTTGGTTTCCATGTATATTTTCAGATTGAATGAAAAAAAAGTAATACATCAAATATTTTGGGAGTGTGAATTAATATTCTTTAAAAGGGTAAATTAGATTAATTAATTAATGAAACTTTTTAATTTGTTCTTAAACAGAATTTACTTCTTATACTTATTTTTACTGGGCGCGTTAAAAAGAAAAGTGATTCAGTAAAATCTCTAACGTTTGTCATAACTATTTGGTATCTTTCAGAATCAATATAAAAGACACTTTTTAAATAATAGTTCCTTTTGCTCGTGTTTTACCAATAAACAAAAAATTTTCTCCGTTCGTTAACGGAAGCTTCTGGTAACTTGCAAACACTTCCGTAAAATTGTCAGACTCGATTTCAGATACTCCAATGAGCCAAAAACACAACAATTAAGAACTGACCTATTTCACTCTATATCGCTGATTTTCAAGCTACCGGTCAAGCTATTTGCTTTATAACAGCATCAACACACATATATAAAGCTGATATGTGGTTTTTCCGGTCCACTGTTTTATGATGAATACTTTATAATTTTAGTTAAATACAAGATTTAACAGAAATATATCAGAGAAAAAGGATTGTTACACTCTGTATGCTGATAATTGAAACGTTGTATTGGGTTGATAAAGAAATCACAGTTTTGGTTGAGTTCGGAGTTTGGAATTTGGATAAGGTTCAAATTAGTTGGCGGAGGAAACGGAGAATACACGTACACCGGTCTCCTCGGAGCTAAGTTTCCAGTAACCGTGGTTCAACTGATACAATACTTCGAGGTTTCATGGATCCATCCCATCCATCCCATCCATCCCATCCATCCCATCCATCCCATCCATCCCATNAGAAATAGTATGGCGGTATCATCTACCTTTCTATCTATCTCATTATCCAATTAGAGTTATGAATCCTTCAATCGGCGATGTCAGTAAATGGAAATATTTACTTCTACTGAAACTAAAGTGATACATGAGGCGGTTTATTATCCACCCCACTGTTCGTCCGACCTATAGCTATATACCAAAGAGCTAATAAGCTGCCATGCTTACAGGCCGGACTACTTGCAATCTTAGCTTACAGTTTAGTTTCATTAGAAGTACATATTTCCAATAGCTGTTTAGCGCTGATTTAAAGATTCATCTCTAATTGGATGATGAGATAGATATGCTTTGTGTGTATGGCAAATTTCTGCAAAATGTAATATTTCATTATCATTTAAATAAATTCAAAATAGAATTGTTAAAGTTTTAAAGATATTAAGTAATAAAAAATGCCATTTCCCCCTTCAAACTATTTTGCTTGAAAAAAATAAAGTCTGATTTCCGTAAAAGATTGATACAAAGGATTTGGGTTTAATTTCCGTAAATGAGGGATACAAAGGATTTGCGTTTCATTTCCGTAAATGAGGAATACAAAGGATTTGGGTTTCATTTCCGTAAATGAGGGATACAAAGGATTTGCGTTTCATTTCCGTAAATGATTAATACAAAGGATTTGCGTTTAATTTCTGTAAATGATTGATACAAAGGATTTGCGTGTAATTTCCGTAAATGAGGGATACAAAGGATTTGCGTTTAATTTTCGTAAATGATTGATGCAAAGGATTTGAGTTTAATTTCCATAAATGATTGATTCAAAGGATTTGCGTTTAATTTCTGTAAATGATTGATACAAAGGATTTGCGTTTAATTTCCGTAAATGAGGGATACAAAGGATTTGCGTTTAATTTTCGTAAATGATTGATTCAAAGGATTTGAGTTTTTGCAACAAACTCTGTTTTCCTATTTCCAAAATCTTTGCAACCCAATTGCAACCCAACTTTAGAAGTTATTGTGTTAAGTTCCAATTAATATCTATGCATTAAATTATAAATCATTAAATTCGACTTCAGTTTAACCAAGAACTTCGGAGAAATCGAAAGAATTAATATACTATTGTATCTAAATCTCAGTAATTTTAAAATAAAAAATAAATAGTCATAAAATTTACGGAACAGTTCAAAGAGATCCATATAATTATTCAAATAAAAAATATATAGTTGCAACATTCCAATATGGGTAGGTTAAGACGACATTTTACAAAAAATTTTAATGTATCCGAAGTTATGGGTTAAACTGTATAAATTTAGAAAAAAATTGGGGATTTTAAAAACATTCTTTTTTATTTCCAATAATGCTTGAAAATTAAAATTTGAAAGAATTTTCAATTAAATGATTAAATGACAAAATTATGATTGAATTATGATTAAATTAGAAAGGTTAAAGATAGATTTTTGGAAATTTAGAAAATATTGAAAAATGGAATTTAATTATATTTTTAATTCAGTGTTTAAATTAAGGTGACCTTTACAAAATATCTTAAACTCTAACCTTTCTCTGATTTTAAAATAATATTCTTAAAAGTTTCTAAAATTACTAAATTGAAAAGCTACTTAATCTGAGAAAATAGAAGTTGGATTCTCTCTTTTAAAGGGACTGTAAACATATATTGAAAGAGTGGCTTTTCTGATTCACAAAAGTACCATTAAAAGTTTTGCCTGATTAAGATTAAATTATATATCCATGTTTTTATTTTTGAAAATTTTCTTGTTTTTATTTAGAGTTTTACAAAAACAATGACTTGCTTAATTCTTGCTTTAGAAAAAATTTTGAAACTATCAGAATTAAGTCCTGTTAAGCCAGAGAAACGACAATAGCTTCAACACTTTAAAATTCGGTGATGGTGATGGACCAAACCTCTGTAGAGTAAAAAAGTAGATGTTTGTTCCACATTTATTGAAAATATATTTCGGTCTGGGTTGACCCTCGTCAGTTCTAACGATATAATAACCATCAAATCGATAAAAAAAAATTTAAAAAATTGTAAAAATCACAAGAAAATAAACAAACAAAAAAGATTATTCAAAATAAAAATTTGGGCTGTCAAATGGACATAAGGGAAACGAACTCAGATTATCAGATGGAAAAAAATAATTTGTAAATATTCACTTTTAAAAAAAATGTATTAAGACAATTATTATTCCTTGAGATTGGTTCTGTCACACTTTTTAACAGACAAAGGTCTGAAGGGTTCCGTTGTGAATCGAGAATGCCTCTCTTTAAAAAGAGGGTCACATAAATTATGACGTGCTCAGGATGTTTGTAGCAAGGCTGGTGAAGGGAACCCCGGGGTATTACGTAAATTTGTTATCTTCCGATAAAGTAGTTAAACACAATTTTATCTTCTTTTGAAATAAAAATGCAAGAATTTTGTCACGACAACTTCACAGAGCGGGTGGTTATTTTACTTTATTATCCTTTTGTTGGGGCAATTACAGGTTGGTAACGTTAGTAAATTACAGGGTGGTAACGTTAGTAAATTACAGGTTGGTAACGTTAGTAAATTTTCAGCAGTGATTCTAAAAAAAATTACTTCTTTCTTTTATTTGAAACTAATTTTAAAAAACTTTATAAATAAAATTGATTTTTTTTGCCTATGTTACCCCTAGGGTACCCATGCATGGTTTCACTTAAAAAATATCTTTCATTAAAAATGGAGAGATAAATCTGTTTAATATATTAAAAATGGAGAGATAAATCTGTTTAATATATTAAAAATGGAGAGATAAATCTGTTTAATATATTAAAAATGGAGAGATAAATCTGTTTAATCTATATATAAATTTGGCTTGTCTGTTTGTTTGTTTGTTTGTTTGTTTGTATCCAATAAACGTCAAAACGGCTGAACCGATCGGGCCCAAATTTTTTGTGGGACATCTAGGGACTCCAGGGAAGGTTTATGAATCATCAAAATTTCAAATATTTGTCTNGATGGACTAATAAACAAAAAATGCGTTGGAAAAATGTTGGGCTATCTGATTTTTGTCCGAATCATCAACCGACCCTATTCTATGCGTTCCGAAAAATGTTTTTGGAAAATTCTTTCAAATTAATTTAATTTAAGAAATACGTTTGTTCTTAAATTTTCTTATTTATATTTTCAATTAAAAGTTTCAAATTACTTTTTATTTTTAAAGTTTTTATCTTCTAATAAATAAATAGCTTAAAGGGACTGTAAGCGTAATTTCAAGTAACTCTCTATGCAAATATGGGGAATGTCTGATTTACAAAACATACCCTTTAAACCTTCTGCTAATCATCGAATGTCTCTAAATCCCGAATATTCTTTATCCAACGATATTTAAAAAAATATAATGAAATAATTTATTTTCTTCAAATTCTGGAAATTAAGTAAATATTATTTTTTTTATCTAAACCAGCTTAGTTTAACAATCAACAATTACATTCGTTTCTTTAGAAAACTAAGGATAATTCCATCAGTATTGATTGCTGATTATACAGGGTACTGTTGTGAATCGAACACGTCACACACTAAACTAAGCTAGTGGGATAGGTTTAATAGACCTATGATAGACCGGGTACTGTAAAAATTCTGGCCGTGCCATGACACCCAGCGTAGGATAGGGTCAGGCCGGTACTTGTCGTACGTCACTACGGTCGATAAAAGGGGTCGGTCCGCGCGGTTCGGATTCGAATTGACCCTAGTCCACTGTGGTCACTCTAGAAATGTAGGGTCACTTTACATTTACGTCTACAGTCCCTTTAAATGTCATACATTTTGTCCATCAACATTTTATGATTTACTTTTTTTAAATAATAAAATGAAATATGACCAGTTAAGCTGGGTTAAAAAAGTTATATTTCTAAAATAAAATAAGAAAATTTCTTTGTCTTAAAAAAGATTGAATCCTAGGTGATTTTTGTATTTTAAAACTTCTAATATTTTTTGTTTTTGACGTCTTTTAAACTTAAAAAACGTTAATTTGAGGCTGTTAAATTTTTTTACTTTTCTAACTTACAATTTAAACAAAAGCTATTTTTTACTTTTTGCCTGTAATTCCTGGTAAAACACGTTGCTACTCTAGATTTGATTTTCTGCAAAATTTATAGATTTTTCGAGTAGATAATTTTGTTAGGTTAACCCTGTTCACAAGAATAATGAGAAATTGAGGAAGCCACAGATTTGGCCGCCATGCCACAGATTTAGCCGCCGTGCCACTGATTTGGCTGCCGTGCCACAGATTTGGCCGCCGTGCCACAGGTTTGGCATCCGTGCCACGGATTTGGCTGCCGTGTCACAGATTTGGCCACCGTACCGCAGGTTTGGCCGCTGCGCCTTAGATTTGGCACAGATTTGAATACTAGGCGAAGGATTTGGCTGGTGCCTCAGATTTGGCAGGGTCGCAAAACGCTAAGGAGATAAACTGAAAATATGGCTGCTTTGCCAATGTATTATTTCTGTGTTGCAAGTAATCAGAATGCTTCAAGGGCAGTGGCATTAATCATGCATTCGGGGTGCTTAGGGCAGGCAATCAAATTCTTTTCATATTTTTTCCAATTTCCAATCAATCAAGACACTACGGAGATATTCGGAAAATATGAGCTAGACAGATAGTGTTCTAAAAAATGTTTGAAATGAGAGTATCTAAATAATTTCTTCCGCCCTCCAAACTTAAAAAGAAAAAAATGAATATGATGAAATAAATGTATTTAGATTAAAAATAATAAATTAAAAACATTATTTAAAGATCTTTAATGAAAGGAAGTATGATTGAAAACGTAAAAGATTTCATCGTCTTACCTAGAATATACCGTTTTATCATATTATTATTTATTAGTTTAGTTCAGATATTATTTTAATGAATATTCAATAAATTTAATTATTCTGTTAACAAAACCAATGAAATTGCTTTGTGTTTATGGCATATTTCTGCATTTGTAATTTTGCATTTTAACCTAAATTTTGCGTAATCATATTTTGAATTAATTTTAAAATTGGAAAATTTAGTGGCAAAAACACTTGGTCGGCCAATACATGAATGGCCCCCAGAGTAAAGGGTCTCCTTGGTACTGGAGAGATAAAATGCATAATTATTGTTCATGACTAGGAGCATGGATTGTTTTCACTTACGAACTGATCGTTGCTTTAGAGACGTAAAAAATGAAACGATCAGTTGTAAAACAGACCGTTTTTTTAAATTAAAGCCGAAGCAATCGTTTTTTTAATTTCAATTGGTCGTTTCGTTTTTAATTTTCGATGATCGTTGTTCAATCGAATATGCCAATTACAAAACAAAACAGGCAAACCATTTTACGTTTGTTAAATTTATTTATTTTAGATAGCTTTGTGAGTCTTACTTTAACCTTTCTTCCGTTTCAGAAACCCAAGGATAAGATGATTTTGTTCAATGAACTTTCTCACTATCTATTTATCTATCTATCTAAGTATGGTAAGCTGCACATATCAATCTGAGGTTTATCATTAGCTAGGCTGAAGACAATATAGCTTTGTTCTAGTATACAATATTCTACAATACTAGACTACACAATATACAATATTATACAATACTAGACTACACAATATACAATATTCTACAATACTAGACTACACAATATACAGTATTATACAATGCTAGACTATACAATATACAATATTATACAATACTAGACTGCACAAAATACAATATAATACAATACTAGACTACACCATATACAATATTATACAATACTAGACTACACAACATACAATATAATACAATACTAGATTACACAATATACAATATTATACAATACTAGACTACACAATATACAATATTAACAATACTAGACTACACAATATACAATATTATACAATACTAGATTACACAATATACAATATACAATATTATACAATACTAGACTACACAATATACAATATAATACAATACTAGATTACACAATATACAATATTATACAATACTAGACTACACAATATACAATATAATACAATACTAGACTACACAATATACAATATTAACAATACTAGACTACACAATATACAATATTATACAATACTAACTAGACTACAAAATATACAATACTAGACTACACAATATACAATATAGTACAATACTAGACTACAAAATATACACAATTATACAATACTAGACAATACTAGACTACAAAATATACAAAATTATACAATACTAGACTACACAATATACAATATTCTACAATACTAGACTACACAATATACAATATTCTACAATACTAGACTACACAATATGCAATATAATACAATACTAGACTACACAATATACAATACTATACAATACTAGACTACACAATATACAATATTCTACAATACTAGACTACACAATATACAATATTATACAATACAAAACTACACAATATACAATATTCTACAATAATAGACTACACAATATACAATATTCTACAATAATAGACTACAAAATATACAATATTATACAATACTATACTACAGAATATACAATATTATACAATACTAGATTACACAATATACAATATTATACAATACTAGACTACACAATATACAATATTATACAATACTTTACAATACTAGACTACACAATATACAATATAGTACAATACTAGACTACACAATAAACAATATTATACAATAATAGACTACAAAATATACAATATTATACAATCAATATACAATATTCTACAATACTATACTACACAATATACAATATTCTACAATACTAGACTACACAATATACAATATTATACAATACTAGACTACACAATTTACAATATATTACAATACTAGACTACACAATATTCTACAATACTAGACTACACAATATACAATATTATACAATACTAGACTACGCAATATACAATATTATACAATACTAGACTACACAATATACAATATTCTACAATACTAGACTACACAATATACAATATTATACAATACTAGACTACACAATATACAATATTCTACAATACTAGACTACACAATATACAACTATACAATCATCAAACTAGCAGTGTGTCAGAGTCAAACATTCACAAAACCGGATTTAGGGGAGTGAAGCACGTGAAACTAACCACAAAGAAGTACATCCCATTTTCAGTCACAATTTTATCTCTCATTCAAAATCCGTCAAAAATAGCGAAATCGATCTTAAAAACTAAGACATCTAAAATGCATAAACTATTAAAAAGTATTAGGGTGATCATACCAAAAAGTTCCTTTAGTTTATCGTGGATTCATTTTTAAATTTTTTTTAAAAATTCAATTTGATCTTTTCTATGAATCTAGTTAAGAACTTACAAGACAAATTTTAATATCATTATGAAACAGGAAAAATAAAATGGTTCGTAGATTTTCCTCTTTTTGACGCATTTTCAAGAATTTATAGAAAAACAAGCTGTAGCATTATTTTCTTGCATAAAACGAGTTCGGTCAACCACACACTGGGTACACTAGACGTGTTGGTACGATAAAGACTAGACCGGCATTCTTGTTCTGGTTTGGATCATGCTACTTTTGAACTAATGTAAAAGAACAATATTGATCTTTAACTTTGACCGACACACATCTTCTTTGGGGTCATGTGACTTAGGATTGGCATCAAAATCAGAATTGATCAGTTCACAAACCAAAAGACATACAAGGAGATTTCTATTAGAAACAATTCAGAGTTTTATGCACAGGGTGATTATTACAGCAGTAATGTATTAGTTGGGGAAAAGTTTAAAATTGTCCCGTCAAAATTTTACGGAAGTTTTTGAAAATTAACGGTAGATTCCATTAACGAACGTTGGTAAAAACAGTTAAATTTGAAATCGTTAATCAACGGAAATAACCATTTAGAAAAATAAACGGTTACAAAAACGGATGTGTTTAGTTACGGCTGCAACTTTAAACAAATCATTAAAACATTTTAATGATTTGGAACTTTTGTTCCTTGAAATATTATAGTAGAAAGTGGAATTATGGTCTTTTAGTATTAATCACTTTATCTTAGCAACCTGATGGTGTAAACATCTGATATTTCAAAAATAATGTCCCACTGCACACCAAATTAGATCGTATATTATTTTTAAAATGGTATAGGGCTAATATAAAAATATGGATGCAGAAAATACAATGTTCTAAGCATAGATTAATTAAAATAACAGATAGAACACTAGATGTCGTCTTTTCAAGATTTGGATGAAACTCGTTCAGAAGCCCAGCGAAGTTTCGTGAAGTCGTAGAATTACAAGACAAAGTCTGTTTAACGCTGAATGTGCGAAACTCCTCTGGGCTTAAATGACTCAGGTTTCTTGTGAACGAGTTTTATCCAAATCTTGAAAAGACGACATCTAGTGTCCTATCTGTTATTTTAATTATTCTGAAGTTCAAAGTTTATTCTGCGTAAATTTTTGCAAAAAGCTTGAAAATAATCCAATATGATACAACACGTTCTGTACATGGTCTACCAGCATTCATAATATCAAAATATAAAAAGTCTACGACATAAAACGCCATTGATTGCTGAGATGGGCTGTCATAATCTATATATAAATTTGGCTTGTCTGTTTGTCTGTTTGTCTGTCTGTCTGTTTGTATCCAATAAACGTCAAAACGGCTGAACCGATCGGGCCCAAATTTTTTGTGGGACATCTATTATGTATTTTCAACGCCAGCACACTTTAACTATTTGGGACAAACATTATATACCATATGCAATATTTTATAAAGCTTTTTTTCAATGGGATTTAGGTTAAAGACAGTAAAAATATGAAAAGTTTTTTTTTAATTTTTAGGTTTTTATTACAAATCCTCTAAAAGTGATTTTTTTCCCTAAAAGTCGAGAATTTTTAAATCTATTAGTTTAATAAAATAATGTTAATTAAATAAGTTGTGAACAGTTTTTCTTTCTTTAAGTCACTTTTTTATTTTTTATTTTGTATTGAAATTGGATGATAAATGAGATGATAAGTAGATAAACAAGGTTGCAAGAGCTTTAGAGGTTTTTCCCTCAGATATCTGGATAAAGTGAACCCAATCTAACCAGAAATATCCAGAAATTGCAGACAATGAAAATAATGAGAATAATCAAAACTGACCCCTACACATTACTGCAGGGCCAACTTGCCAAGACAAATATTAAAAGTTAGTTGCTCAAAGGGACTGTGCCCACTCCAATTGCCGTTAATGAATGGTACTTTTTGTAAACCCGTTATTATTTAACGAGTGTGGTTAATAATGTAAATCGAATGGTTTGCTGAAAAAAAAAAATGCCTAGCGGTGTATATTAACATAAAAACAGGTTTGTTTGGAACACTAAGGTCAGAAATTTACGAGAGTATCGTTGAACGAAACTCCCGAGTTTCCATTTTGTGGTCTTGACATTTGCGTTTTAATTTAAGAAATCAGAAAACAAAAAGAGAATGTAAAAAAAGCACAAGAAAAAATATTTGTGAACAAAAATATTCATATCGACAAAACTGCTTAACCCCATTCGTGAAACCCGGGTTTCAAACTGTGTTATGTAAGGATACCCAGAGCCCAAAACTTAACCCTATTCCCGCTGGGGGGGGGGTCAATTTGACCCCCCCCTGTAGTTTTTTTTTACATAACTCAAAAAGTATTGGTCTGAGGCTGTTGAAATGGAGAATATGAAGAAACTAAATAATATAATATTTCATAACAAAAATATTGATATCGACAAAACTGCCTAACCCCATTCGTGAAACCCGGGTTTCAAAACTGTTTTATGTAACGATACCCTGTCTTAAGTTTTGGGCTCTGTCTTACGATTTGGTCCCTTACACATATGTAGATTCAGTTAGTGTGTGCGCATAAGTCGTGCTGGGTTCAAATTATGCAACAGTAAATAGAGTAATAAATAATATATAAATAATCAGTATATCATTTGGCGAAAATAGACCGGATTTCTAGCTTTTAGAACAGTTGAGAAATAATCAGAATTAAACACTGTTCGTTTATTTTCTACAATTATTAAGTAGATAAAGGTTTTTAGGACGGCACGCACCTCTGCCCCTTTAGTAAAAGTAAATTCAACCTATACGAACTACGAAGCATCAAGTCTGACTGCGTCAACTGAGTTGCACAGGCTAGTCCATGTCTTCTGTATTAACCCACTTTAACACTTTAAATTACACCAACAGTCTCTTTAAACAGACTTGATTTCTATTTATGATGTTATGTTGTTTATTAGGGAAACTAAAGTGTGCTGAAGAACAGAAAATATAACATTATTCTACACAGGGGATACCTGTATTTCAGGGTTTACAATATTAGTTTTAAATTAATTTAATGCAGCTGGGGGGGAGGGTATAAATGTTTCTGAGCTTTAGCAAGAATCAAGAAACTGTGGAGTTAAAATTTCACCTGAGCTAAAAACTTTAAAATTGTGGATATCAAGATCAATGCTTGAACCCTCTTTTTGTTAATCTTAAGATTATTGTATAGTTTGTAACCCGGAAAGTTTCTAAAATTCAACCAGTCAGAGTGGTGTCTGAAAAATCCCAAAGAGCCAATCAGAAGCCGGGATATTTTGCGAAATATTTCATGAGAGAACTTTCTAAGGACGGAATCCGTTAGGAATATCCGAAAAGAGGTAAAAAGAGTGGATTAAGCAGAAATCAAAAGTGGCCACATTGGATATTCAGATTAAGCAATCGTTATTATGGGTATCCAAGGTTTCAGCTCTGGTAAAACTTTATAATTTTTAATGCAAAATCAAAAACACAATAAAAATTGTTTAAATGTCGTCTTCATATTCCACAATTTTAAAGATTAAAATGTTTGTTTAACGTTTTATATTACAATATACAATATATACAAAATTTTTATTGGACAAGGGAAAATACATGGCTTAATTTTGATAATAACAACAACTTTTTGGGGTCACTCCAATCTTTAAACATGAGACAAAGGATGCGAAATGCTGGTACGACTTTTACGCCAAATTAAGAGAAAATTAAGCTTATTATAATTATTATTATTATTATTATTATTAAATACTTTTTTGTTCTCTCAAATGGTAGAGTAATAATTGAACGCTACACAGAATTAGCATAAAAACAACCTAATAAAACGCTCTAAAATATGTATATGGCGTTGTAACTGTCCATCAAAAAAAAAATGGCAAGCTAAAAAATGAATATATAATAATGATAAATAATGATAATCCTGATTTCCTAATAGTGGCGATAAGGTAACCAAGAAATGGTTTATTTATACATCATTATCCTTGTATTCATTTATCATGTTTATAAATATTTACATATCTACTCAACTTGTATTTGGAGAAAAACCACAAAAGCATCCTTCCCAGACCAAGCAGCGGCTTTTTTGGTATTCTATTTTTATCCATAATATTTAAAAACAAGACATTCGTATGTTGCGTATAAATGGCCAAACTGCGGGACCGATTGGGCTGAAATATTTTGTGGGCACTTATGGGTGGCCCCCCCTTTTTTCAAAATATAAATATATAACTAAAGATTATTAGTTTTCCTCCGAAATAAGTAGTTTCTAGAATTACAAGTTTTCAGTTCTTGGCGCACACGACTTTTCTTTGTAAAGTACGACATGAGTAAAGATTGATTTACAGATAGATAGATAAATAAAAAGATAAAAATACAATGATGGATAAAAAGATGGATGGATAGATTGATGGATTAGAGTTCGGCTTAGAGCAAAAGAATATAATGACCCAAATCATGAAGGCTAATGGATAGAAAACATCTAACTAAAAATTGCAAAAAATCTTGATTTAAGAAGTTTTCATTACAATTGTTGAGGAAGTGAGAATATAAAAATACTTTTCAAGGTTGTAGAAGGGAAACATCTCTATCTATAAACCTCTGTATCTGTTTACTGTTAACTTCTTTATATATATAAACCTTTGGAACTAGCTCTTTACTACTTTATCTATAAACCTCTGGAACTGTTTAATACTTTATCTATAACCTTTGTATCTGTTTACTACTCTATTTATAAACTTTATACTGGTTAACTTCTTTATCTATAAACCTCTCTTTATGTTTACTACTCTAACTATAAACCTCTGTATATGTTTACTACTCTGTTTATAAACTCTTTACTGTTAACTTCTTTATCTATAAACCTCTCTATCTGTTTACTACTCTATCTGTAAACCTCTGTACTGTATACTACTTTATCTATAAACCTCTCTACTGTTCACTACTTTATCTATAAACTTCTTTATCTGTATACTACTCAATCTATAAACCTCTGTATTTTTATACTACTCTATCTATAAACCTCTGTTCTGTTAACTTCTTTATCTATAAACCTTTATACTGTTTACTGCCCTATCTATAAACCTCTGTATCTGTTTACTACTCTATCTATAAACCCTATACTCTATTTATAAACTTTGTACTGTTAACTTCTTTATCCATAAACCTCTCTATCTGTTTACTACTCTATCTACAAACCTCTGTACTGTATACTACTTTATCCATAAACCTCTCTACTGTTTACTACTTTATCTAAAAATTTCTGTATCTGTTTACTACTCTATCTATAAACCTCTGTATCGTTATACTACTCTATCTATAAACCTCGGTACTGTGTACTACTTTATCTATAAACCTCTTTACTGTTAACTTCTTTATCTATAAACCTTTGTACTGTTTACTACTCTATCCATAACCCTCTGTATCTGGTTACTACTCTTTCTATAATCTCTGTATCTGTTTACTACTTTATTTATAAACCTATGTATCTGTTTACTACTCTATCTATATACATCTGTATACAAAATGTCTGCCAAGTATAATGTTCTGATCTATGTTGTTTAATCAACGGTTTACCAGTCCAACCAATTATCTTCACATTGATTAACCCTAGGTGAAAGGGGATGGGGGGTTTTCTTAGGATAAAAAACTTTCGTTTGAACGATAAATGTTATTCACTCTTCCAACCATATAATGCAAACGGAGAAAGGTAAGAATGCATAGGTTCCGTTAGTGGGGGGAAATCTAAAGTAATGACCATAACTTTCTTTAATTGAGCTAAAGGTCTTAAATTAACAGAATTGAAATTCCTCAAAAAAATGGACAAAAACATTAGGGTGGGTTGATTTTCATCCATTAGAGCTTATCGAGTGTGTGCGGGATATATACACCTAATTATACTAAGAACTTCTCAAAAAAATTATCATAATTTTTTAAAATGGCGAACTGAGAGCTATTTTAAGAGAAATCCAAATTAGTTTGAGTTAAAATGAAGATTTATTTATTTCAAAACTTTCTTGTATATGCAGAAATGTTTAATGAACTTTAAACTTTTAAGTGACACTTGTATGATTGGTTAAAATACTTTGTGGAATTTTCTGTTCTTATTTGGAAAGTATCGTTTAAAGAAGAAATCGTTAGCATTATTTCTTAAAGGGACTGTATAACTAATTTCAAATGACTCTCCGGCCTTCTTATAATAGAGTGGAATATCAGATTCAGAACAATACCCTTTACAACTTTACCTGATGAAGAATAAATTGAATATATATATTAAATAAACGATCAATTTATAATTAAATCAAAAAACAGATTTACATCCTCATACTAATATTTAATACTAATATATTAAATAAACGTGTTTTCTCGTTATTTTTAGACTTACGTTTTTCCATTTGCAGTTTCTTAATAAAAGTTACTTGCGCATTCCTCGCTTCAGAAGTAATGGAGAAATGAACAGAATTAAACACTTTTCAAGCTAAAAAACTACGTTATCTTCCACATTATTTATCAGATATAGGGAACCTTTGTGAATCGCTCATGCTCCTCTTGAAATTTTTGTGAAACTTGAAAAGAGAAATGAATATATTCATATTCAATATAAATAGCTTTAAAATCGTATCTATTAAAATATGATTGATGTCATCTAATTTTTACATTTTTTAAAAATTTCTAATTTCTTCTGAAATTTTCTAAACTGTAAAATCTTTAATTTTCTAAATTAATTAACTAAAACTAAATATTCAAAATTTTATTTAAACAAATTTAAACTACATCATTTATATATGTATCTATATCATTGTGTGTGAATAAATCTAATAATAATAATATATATGTGTGTCTTTAATTTGTTTTAATATTAAGAATATAATTTCAAGAGGTGCAACAGGGGGGGCTCTGGGAAACAGCATTAAGCAATCTGAGCCCCCCTGATTCAGTAATTATATTTTTGATTTTTATATATTGTTTAATTTGTTATAATATTTACTGCAATTAAAAATATGATTAGATTTAATCTATTTAAAAAAATGCTATTATATTCAATGACCGTGATATTTATAGTATAACGCAAAAAAAAAAATGATATGCAGGATCTTTTATTTTATAATAAGTAAGTAAAATGTTTTAAAGTATAAATTGTTGATGACATATAGTTGAAAATAATTTTCAATTTTCAAATTGGGTAAAATGTTCTTATTCATCTCCATCATACCGTTCAACTTTTTCCAACACCTAAAATATATATTGCCATATAATATGATATTTTCAATTTTAGAAACTTAAGCTCTCCCCCCCTCGCGGCCTTTGCGAAGTCCTGAACAATAATAAGTGTTTTTTTGTTTAGATTTCCTTTTCCCTTTTCCTTTGATATTAGTTTTACGTATTTATGTTGAAATGGTCTGCATTTATCTTAACCATTACTTTTATTCAAATTTTCCTAAACTTTTAATTTTTATACAATACAATCAATATCTTTAGATTTAGCTTTACATTGTAATTTTTTATTTTTCATCATAATTTATAACATGATCTGTTCATTATTCTGGGACACCCTGTATAGATCAAACAATTTAAGACACACTGTATTATCGTTCCTACAAGGATTGCAGCAAGATATTAATTTACTTTTACGATGTAAACATCGCATTGTAAGACATCAAGGCAACATTCAAGATCAAACTTAAAGTATTTAAACCGGCATTAACAATTATCTTTACCTCAGAACTATTTGAACAAAATTTTAAACTGAGACTGTATTCGAAAGTTTGGCAATGTCTTTTTTATTTGTTCTTCAATTAGTGAAAATACCTCAAACATTTCGCATTTTTCTATTAAAGCATTCCCCGGAGGTGACAAGTAAAAAAACGTAGATGTAGAATATAATTTATTTAACATCTATTTTTATAAAGTATATAGTTATCCTTTGTTTGTAGGATTAGATATTCAATCACAACTCAAGAATTCTTTGACCGATTTACCTCAAATCTTGATTAGGGCACTCGGTAGAACCACGGGAATGTTCTTGGTCCTGGATTTCCATACAGAGCTGGGTTTCCATAAATTAGAAGTTCCCCCTTTATTGCAGCAAGCCTAGCTTAGTTTGCTTTTCAACGACCTTCAGTTGAATTTAAGCAAATATCCGTTATTTGAGTAAATCCTCCATTTTAGTTTCAAATGTACGAATATAAACGCAATATCTTGAAAACCAACTATTTACTTTTTCAGGTAAATAGATCAAGAATTTGGAACTATTTTTTAAACACGCCCAATTGGCCTGCATGCCATGTATGGCCCTGAATGTCCCTGTATGTCCCTGTATGTCCCTGTATGTCCCTGTATGTCCCTGTATGTCCCTATGTCCATGTATGTCCCTGTATGTCCCTATGTCCCTGTATGTCCCTGTATGTCCCTGTATGTCCCTATGTCCCTGTATGTCCCTGTATGTCCCTATGTCCCTGTATGTCCCTGTTTGTTCTGTATTTGTGGAATAGTTTGTTTATTTTCTACAATACATATATATTCTGCAGTATACTGTATATACAGTCAACTCACAGCACACAGTTAACATTTACAGTGACATCTCTATCCCTTGATACTCTTCCTTTTCCTGAACAAATATACAATATACGTACATATATACACACTTACACATATATATATGTATATAATATACACATAAATTCACGGAAACAATGTGAAAATATAATCATGATCATGATGAATTGATCTATTTGGACAATTATACAAAACAACACATATTGTAAATCGTTGATAAAGAATTAGGCTCTTTTTAACATTTTATCATTTTAACCTTATAAAGGCTGAGGGTCTGAATCTATGTATAGACCGCCCCCTAGATAAAGGTCTTAGTGTAAAGGTCTAGAATTGCTATGCATGTTTACAGTCACGTTTTTTCAATTTATATATCCATTTTTAAAGCGCTTTTCAAAAAACTAATTATTAGATCTGTAGCTTTAATAACAATTTGTTCTACACCAACTGCCCTTAACATTGCAAAAGATCTACTAAATTACTATGCTTTAAAAGTAAAAAATTCAAGGTTGTAATGTCAAGAATAAGAGTGCTAGAACAATGAAAAAACTTAGGGGGGTTTAGGGTTTAGGGTTTAAGGTTAACATACCGACAAAATACTTTATAATCGGCGACAAAAAGTCATTAATAATTTTTCTTATGAAATCATTATATTGAACATATTAACCCTAAGTAGTTTAAATTATAAATGGGCTGGCCCAAAAATTGGGCTATGTACATTCAGTCAGGTTCACGACAGAATTATTCAAAGATATTGGTAGAAATTAAGACAGATCTATCTAATTCAAAGTTCTACATTTTTTAGCATTCATTATCATTAATATAGTTGATTCGTACCACAGGCAGCCGTAGTACATTTGAATGTCCGAGCCGGGTCATCCTTTCCGGCCCCACATTGTACTGTATCGCCCGGACATTGGGTAAATAAAGCAGACACTCAATTGGACTAGGACGCGGTCAGTCATTAGGTTTAATTAATTTTTACTCCAGGGTGAGAGGTGCGTGGTACACAGTCAAGGAACAGTGATATAAACAAAGATAATGATATTACGAGGTGTACAGTACATACATATTTTCATGAATAATTAGACATATAATATTATCATTTGTAACTGTAGTTAGTCGATACATAAAAAAATTGACTTAGTTAATTCTTGAAAATCAAAATATCCATTATGATCTTGCAAACTTTTGCAATAGAATTCATATTTCTACATAAAATTGTTCGATGATATCTTTTTTAAAGTTCATATAAATCTACATTATTGTTAAATGTACAATCTTGCTTTAGTCAACTTTCCCTTTAAGAATATCTGTTGTAAGAATAGAACTAAAGATAAATCAAAGGATTTACTCTACTCTCTGCAAACATGAAACTTGGTCAGATTCACATTAGTTATATATATAAACATATGTAAAAGAACTTTAAATACTGAGGATCGTCGGGAGACAATACGTTTAGTGCACTTCTTTTTGAATAAGATGCGAAGTTCAAACACTGAAATATGTATCCTTATCAGATTCTTTATAATAAAGCTCTTCTCTCATATTTATTTAGCCTAAAAAGTGGATTTTTTTTATTTGAAATTTTCTTCCTAAGTTTTTTTTATTGCACGGGCAACGCCAGATTCTTCAGCTAGTTTATAATCTATATAATAAAACAAGACATTTGTATATATATATGTTGCGTAAAGCCGGCCAAACGGCTAGACCAAATGGGCTAAATTTTTTTTGTGGACACTCATGGGTGGCCATGGGGTGTTATAGGCTAAAAAAATAGAATTTCTTTTTCAATTTTTTTCCACGGGCAACGCCGGGTCCTTTGACTAGTAATAAAATAATCTTTTCTTTACAGGGAGGCAATAGGGATGCAATAAATATAGTAGGGAATGAAATGTATATTTCCTCCTATATTTATTGCATCCTTGCTGCCTCACGTGAATGTAGAGTTATGTAATTTGTTCAACTTATGAACAAATTTTATGGAGATTTTTCCACTTCTTAACAAAATATAATATTTTAATTTACATCATTTTTCAGGTTTTAAAAACTGAAAAAATCTATTTAGTTTTGTAACACATATTTTTGAGTTCAGAAATTAAATCAAATTCTGAGTTATAAACCCGTAACTTCTTGGCAGAAAAATTCGCAATTAATAATTAGATTGCATCCTTAGGCTTGCAATCTAACATTGCATTCCTAGGGTTGCAATCTAACATTGCAACCCTGTTTTCAGGGTTGCAATGTAAATATCAGGGATTCAAAGTGACTTAATTTTTTTCCTAAGGTTTTTTATAAAGAGATTTTTTTGTCCCCATGACATGATTGGATTGTTACGATCAAATCTCGGAATTTTTCTATTGCGAAAGTTTGGTGTTGTCTGGGTTTTTAATCTACCAGGGGTTGTAATCTGCCGGGTCCGGGTACTCCAATTAGAACATATATATTATATATCATTATATTGGAACCACCCTCAAAGCACTTTACTCTGCACTCCGCCGGGGGGGGGNATAATACAAGGCTTTCAGGGCGTTCGCGCCCATCTTCTGTTTCAATTAAACATTTTCTCTTTTTGTTTATATTGTAAAACAAAAACAAAAAAGTTTGCGGAACTATTTAAAAGATTTCGTGAAATTTAAAAATTTTTATGAAAATCGATTTTTTTTGGAGACTAATTTTTGGAATTTTGATCATTTGTAAAATATGTAATAAAATGTAGGATATGTAATAAAATGTAAGATATGTAATAAATGTAGGATATGTAATAAAATGTAGGATATGTAATAAAATGTAGGATATGTAATAAAATGTAGGATATGTAATAAAATGTAAGATATGTAATAAATGTAGGATATGTAATAAAATGTAGGATATGTAATAAAATGAATATTTGAAGTTCTCAACTCTGTACGAATGATATATGCTGATGAGAATCCAATTTTTGAATAAAATATAGACTGAGAGAGTAAAATTCAAATTCTTCAAATCATTATTGAAAGTTCGTTTCAAAGATTATACAGGGTGAGTCATAAAACGGGATTTCGATGTTTTCCCTCTAACTGAAAACAAGTATTTCAAAGTCAAATCAGAATAGGGCAAAAAAATTGTTGTTAAATAACCTAACTTTTGAAAATGTTAGAAATGGTAAAAATCAAAAAATTCTAAAAATCTTAAACATATCCAGTTGTGCCTCTGGATAAAGGAAGTGACGAGGGAGGGAACCCCCAGATGCCATGAGCCTCTGCTATGCAGACACCGGCCTCCAATATGCAGAAATGAGCATGCACAATAAATCAAAATGTGCCGATGTAATACAGGAGGTTTTTTTAAACTTGTGTTTTAAGTTTAAATACAAGATTTTTTTTTCAAATTTTTCGGCATAGTGACATGAGAGGTTTCTTAAAGATAACAAGTATTTATCAATTATCATAAATAGTGCGTAAATTATGCATAATAAAGTGGTATATAAAACTTTGATCATTTTTTACATAAAAAGAAAAATATTTTAAGAAAAAATTTGAATTGAATTTCATTTCATCTTTTATAATCTCTGATTTAAGCGATACCTTTTTTGGAGTTCAAATTAAATAAAGAAAATTTGTATCATTTATTTAAATCTTAACATTTTTCAATAAAAGGTATTGTTAAATCAAAGATTACTGTGAACCCAACCAAGGTTTCTCCATTTTGTACAGTACCGTATAGTTGTTACTCCCAAGCGGGGAAATAAAGCCAAACAATCCAATCCAAGAATAAAGCCAAACAATCAAAGCCCAAAGCCAAGAAAATATTAAATCCTATAGTATGGGTGCAGCCTGAGTATAAAACAGGCTAGATCTGCAAGGGTATTGATCCCCTTCCTATTTGGAGATATCAAGTTAGTACGTTTTAAAGGGCGGAGCTAGGGGAGGATTGAAATCATTTGAGACATATAAAACGTTTTTTACGGTGCATATTTGTTCAGCGAGAGCGCAAATTCAATATTTAAAATCCTCATATATTTTTCATTTTGGACGGACGAGTTTGAGAATCGGTTTTTAAAAAATATTCAATAACAACGACGAAAACTGTAGTAAAAATTCTACAGTAAACTAATTTGTTGTTCAAGAACAGGTTGAGAAAATAAAATTTAACGATTATCATCGAAAATAAGTAATCTTATTCAGTTATTAGTTTCTGTAATATCTATTGTTCACTAACATTTTCTGTAGATTTCTTGGAAGTTTTATTGAAAGACGATATTTGAAGAATTTGAAGAAATCTGTGGACAAATTCATAATGAATAAGAAATTCAATATAATGATGAAAAAGAAATAATTGATTCCAACATTTTTTTATTGAGAAAATAGTAAACAAATTTCGTACATTTTTTGTCGTCGTTACTTCATAACTTTTAAAAAATCGTTCAGTTCAACTACAATACATTGCTGGTCACTCCCTTTAAAATTATACCAGCCCCCCTCCCGGACCAGCTAGATAGAGTTAAACCTGTGAAAAGTTTTCCGTCTGATATTCTATCCGTGAGGATATTGTAAATATAACTCTTTGACAGATGAGTTATTTATTATCTGATCTAAACTAACTTTTCTATTTAATAATTCAGCAGGTTTTTGGACACACACAGATACACATTGTCAACCAGGATATATAAGATAGATAGAAATAAGAGATCATTTCAAACAGATAGATTAACATATTAAAAAAAAGCTAGAAATGCAGACATTTCTTTTTCCTATTACGATTACATAAAATTTTTCTTTGTCAGCATATTTTCTCTTTTATTGATTAAGTTTAAAAACTTGGAATTATTTGTTTCGATATTTTCGATGATAAAACCGCGGTCCACAAACAAACTTTTTGGGATTAGACAATTTGACATTTATTATATCTGACTAAAAGACAAGGCAAATTTATAATACAAGGCTTTCAGGGCGTTCGCGCCCATCTTCTGTTTCAATTAAACATTTTCTCTTTTTGTTTATATTGTAAAACAAAAACAAAAAAGTTTGCGGAACTATTTAAAAGATTTCGTGAAATTTAAAAATTTTTATGAAAATCGATTTTTTTTGGAGACTAATTTTTGGAATTTTGATCATTCATAAATCTTCCCTGGGGTCATGTGAGGTCACACACGAAATGTGAGCCTGATCGGTTCAGCCGTCTTGACGTTTATTGATTACAATTGCAAACAGACAGACAAGCAAAGTATATATATAGATTATGGTTTACATAATTTTGGTAAAAGCTAACCACTAATATTATAGTTTTGATGCTAAGCTAGCTATCTATATCTTGCTACAAGTCTTTCGTGCATTGAAAAATTATAACATTGAAAGTTCGTAGATTTTTCCGATTTTATTCTGTTGGATTTCTTAAATTATTTTGAAGCAGTTTATATTCTATAAACCGGCTTTGAAACAGAAAACTTTTTTGGGGTCATGTTGGGTTACCATGACAGAATTTGAGCCTAATCTGTTCAACAGTTTTAAAGTTTGTTGGTTACAAAAACAGGAACTCATTGTCCAGACGTAAAGAAGTAAATAAAAAGATATATGCTGATTATGATTTCTGAATTTTACTTTTAAAAGTCTGAAAGTGATTCCCCTGCTTTTTAGATATTGAATAGAATTAACTATTCATGTTTTAGAGTTGAAAGTTGAGTCTGCAGGGGGTTCAGATCAAACAGTTTTTTTAAGTTTTACAGACTTTTTGAAACTGACAGAGAAACAGATATAAAAAGAATTAATGTTCACATCTCAGGAAATAGAGTTTAAAGAATGAATGGACACGTAAGTTTTGTTTATTGTGCTTCTAAATTCTACCGCATGCATGTTGCATCTTGCCATGCAGTAAACTGATCATCCATTTACTATAAACAGAGTAACCCACAAAGACTAAGACGTAATTTTAAGTGACTCTGCATTTGTATAGAGTGTACTATATGTATATTGTATACTGTAGTTTTTTATTTCTTGAAATACCAACAATTTTCTGAATTTCCATTTTTCTCTTATGAATAAATCCGCAAACTACTTTTGATGTGAACCGAAATTAAAAATGAAAACTTTCAAAGAGAAAACAAGAAATTCAGGGGCAGTAAGTTCCAACCCGTGATTTGGCCCAGACCTGACACTGAATGTTAGGTTTTGGCCAAATTTGCAAAGTTAGCTGTTTCTATTTTTCTATTTAAGTCGAGAAGAAAAAACCATCTGCAAACTTAAATAAATCTAAATATTAAACAAGAATTATTTTCAATTCTTGATGGCTTTTGATTTCATTTCAAAAAGAAATTTTAAAGTTTGGACTCAAACCTCGTTTTGGAAAAAGAGGTAAGTATAGAAGTAATAGAGGTAAGGAAGTAAGGAAGTAAGAAAGTAAGGAAGTAAGGAAGTAAGGAAGTAAGGAAGTAAGGAAGTAAGGATGTAAGGAAGTAAGGAAGTAAAGAAGTAAGGAAGTAAGGAAGTAAAGAAGTAAGGAAGTAAGAAAGTAAGGAAAAAATGAAGTAAGGAAGTAAGGAAGTAAGGAAGTAAGGAAGTAAGGAAGTAAGAAAGTTAGAAAGTAAGAAAGTAAGAAAGTAAGAAAGTAAGAAAATAAGAAAGTAAGAAAGTAAGGAAGTAAGAAAGTAAGAAAATAAGAAAGTAAGAAAGTAAGGAAGTAAGAAAGTAAGAAATTAAGAAAGTAAGAAAGTAAGAAAGTAAGAAAGTAATAAAGTAAGAAAGTAAGAAAGTAAGGAAGTAAGGAAGTAAGAAAGTAAGAAAGTAAGAAATTAAGAAAGTAAGAAAGTAAGAAAGTAAGAAAGTAAGAAAGTAAGAAATTAAGGAAGTAAGGAAGTAGAGAAAACTTATTAAAAGCATATTAGAATTTGTTGATTTCTATCTTTGTTTGAGGAACAATATTGATTCATATATTCTATTGCAAGTTAGATTATTGCCTTATCCCAAACTAAGAAAACCAATTCCCCCCCCCCATGCTTGTTTTAAGTTTTAAAAAGGCATAGCATGCATCACTTCTTGATCTTCTCCAATGAAAAGCTTACCCAAACCAGCACTTACACATTTTATGCTAGACAAGATTACTTTAAAGAATATTTACGCAACCTGAACCTTGCTAAAATTTAAAAATAATGGCGATATTTTAGTCATAAAGGCGAAGAAAAAGTGGAAAATGTAGGGAAGGATTTTCCCTTTAAAGAGGATTTGATTCAAGGGTAATAAAAAGAAATTTATTGATCATTTTGGCAATTTGTTGTATCATATTGTACTCTCTACTTCAAGTTTGTTGGAAGGGGGTCCAAATAAATCTAAGTAGGCGGATCTGACACTGTTCACTGTAGGGGGTCATGCTTTAAATCTCTCGGAGTACTATTCTGCTTCCTTTTACCAGATTTACAAGCTAGGAGCTTACAGTTTAGGAATCTAAACATGGGAGTTCATTTAGACTCATTTTAACCAAAACTACATGGATTTTTATTTTAAAAGAGGAAAAACTCACAAACTTAAAAAAGACAATGCCTAGAACAATAAATATTTCTGATATTTGTATAAAATTTAACTGAGTCTGCTGTAAGCCTGGTTTTCAAGGAATAAGTTAGTTTAATAGTCTATTTATATATATAGTTCCATCCTTACATATACTTTATACCGTTATCCAGGGAGTTTAAACACACTTAAACTACAGATTGCTGAAATATATTTTTAGTTTTCATTTTTTAAGGTATTTTAAAATAGTTTTGCTTTGTAGGGGAAATATTGGCATATTTTTAGTTTTGCATGATTACAAACCAGATTTCAGAAAAACTGTATTCAGAGGGTAAACCACAACTGTACAGAATATATTCATAGTTCCTTGGAGCTATAAGTCTTTTCTATTTTTTGGGTAAATCTTTTTTTATACTTTTACAATATTCTTTTTAAGGCTAAAAATGAAATCAACACTTTAGAGTTTTGGGTCGTCACTAAAGACTCATCCTTTATGGGTAACCCCGTATTACCGGTTTTTAAGTAAAGGTTAGAGCTGGAATCTTTTCTTAGGGGTAAAAAATGAAATAATATTTGAGGGAAATATTGATACTGTCACCCTTTACATTATTTGAAGTACAATGACAACTTGTATCACAAGTAAATTGGCTGAAGTAAATCGTTTAAATGATTCAATTCAAAATCAAAATTTAAAAGAAAAAACTAATTCTATTTGAATTTTGGGAACCTTTATCCAAATTCTATGTATTTTTTTTTCAACAGGTTTCATAGTAAAATCACAGATGGTCCTTAATAACATATACCTGTAGTGGTTTTAATGTGTAGATAATAGAGAAGGTAAATTGTGGGTAATTTCCTTGCCAAGAAACAGTAAACCTCTCTCTAACCATTAACTGTATTTAGAAGTGTGATTAGTATTCTAACTAGCCTTTACTTCATTTCTCTGCACTGCAGTAATTCAAGTATATATTCTATACTTAATACATCAAGTACACCTGACAGACATAGGAATACAATAGTCCACATTGTTATATACGCTGGTAGGCAATAATATCAATATAATGAAGACGACTTTTAAATTCAAGTTTTATTGTTAACAAGCTTTTTTTTGAATTACAAGTTTAAATATCATTGAAGAGAAGCCTTTAAATTAAGAGCTTTGTTTCCATTTATTTGTGTAGGTATGCTGTTTAAAAGCTCAATACAAATCAAAATTGAGACCGAAAGTCGTCTTCAATGTATTGGTATTATCGCTTACCACTGTTTATTATTGTTGAAAGAAAAGATATTTAGATCACTCTGGAAGCTTTAAAAATCTCAAAAGCCATCGTGCCAATTTTATTTCTATACAAATAAGAAATCGTTACAATAAATAGGATGTCGTCATATTTTAATGTGTTGATAAAACATCATTTAAATTATCACATTAGAGTACAAATTGAGTAAAGCACTTCTACAGGCTTGAGTTTAAATAAACCTGAAAACATTTAATGTCTCATCTATGTTAACCCGATCTTAAGGGATGGTTTTATAAGTTTTGATCATCACAACCACTTTTTGTAGATTCGTCCAGGTTTTCTAGTTTCAGGCTGGTTTTTCCAGTCAAACCCTCCAATAAATCTTTCCCTAAAATATGAAGTTTCAAAATATTTCCATTAGTTCTTCTAAACTATAAATAAAACTCTTGTATGGAATTCCTATTTTTAAAGAATAAAAGTTCAAAATTAGTTATTAAAGAAAAGGTTAAAATACAATTGCGTTTATTGTGATGACTAAGATCAGATGGTTGAAGGAATCTATCCTGATTAGTAAGGATCCCTTGTCAGGGTTAGTTAGTGTATAATTAGACGGGATTCAAGTATGTCCGAGGTAAACCATCCATAGAATACATAGAGGAATAGATTCTGGGATCAACAAACATTTTGTATATATGTTTTCCTAAGCTTGACATCATCATTACTATTTTTTCTTCCAATATCCCTTTTTTTACTTTCTACTTTAATAATCCTCTTTCACGAACTGAATATTAACGAGATGTACATTGTACAGGGTTGCCCACAAAGATTGAGATTTCATAGACGGATTAACAACTATCAGATTTGAATTGTGCGTACGATATTATTGAATTCAAAATCCCTTATCAAATGTGTATAACCTTTATTTCAAAAGCTATAGGTCGTCGTTGATTGAAGCATTGTCTTAAATTGGTGACCCTTCCCCCCTCCGACAAAAAAATAAATAAACGCATATACTCTAATTCTCTAAATCCTTTATACAAGAATTTAAACATTAATTTATAATAAAATAAGCACCGGCGTGCCTTGACCATATCATAATACTGGATTATTATACATATTCAAAATATGCCTTTTTTGCTTGTTAACTATATTTACTGTCACTTCAAACAGAATTTAAAGCTAAAATTAAAATTGACTATTTTTGTTTAAACTGCAGAGGAAAACCTTTTCCTAACTTGACATTTTGACGCCTTCGTCAGCTCACAAGCAAATAAGTGTCACCAAGGTTTTAAAAATAAAGAATATATTAGAGTAAGGTATCTCATCCCATTTGAAACTTAAAGTTTAAATCTTAAAACAAACCAACAAACAAATAAACAAAGTTGAGAACTCTGTGGCGTCTTTCATACAAATTTAATTTCAGAGGGCAAATATAAATAGATGTTGGTAGATCAAACAGATTATACAATGGTATGTGTACATACATGCTCCGATTACTATGTTTGATTAATATACAATAGAAAGTAAGGAAGAAATAAACATAAATAATTGAATAATTTAAACTATTTTTAAAAGTCGATAATTAAAAACGTAAAAACTAATATATATTATTTAATTTTTAATGTTTTATATACAATACAATTGTTAAAAGAATAGAGTAAAAGGAAGAAAACCAAATTGCTTTGCAAGAACTAATTAGTTCGCGATAACAAAGTTTTACATTTTTCTCTCCAACAAAAACAAGCCAAGAAACAAAAACAAGCTTCGATTTATCTTATAATTAATAAACTACCTTTTGCACTTAAAACCCTTCCAACCCTCCAGTAAATAATTCCTTGAATAGTGAATGTGATGCACCATAAAAGAAGGACTAGTCCCATTGTGTAGAGTACTCCTATCATTACCCGGTCCATGTCCCAGTACACCTAATATATAAATATGTATTTACAGTTTTAATCAAACACTCTGTTGTTTTCAATCATAATGAATGTCCCGCTAAAAGTATTTTCACATTTAATATCAATCTTCTTAAAACTTACCTCGTGATCAATCTCATGTTTTGAAACGATAACGCCGTCTCCATTATACCAAACTTCTTTAGATCTTGTATAATATGGAGCCATAACTTTCCGTGCAGCACATTTTCTTGGCTTTTCCCGGATTTATTCAAAATGGTGTGCGGCATTTCTTCGATTTTTGTTAATTATAATTTGTAAGAAAATAAAAGTTTGAAAAAGTAATGTTGTCGTGATGGACATGAAAGGTGTAAACACAATACAATCCAAAATATCATCCAACTGAAAAAAAACAAGCAAAGTTTACTTACTGCTTACAATGTAAAACAGAACTGATATAAAAAAGTAAAAACAATTATTAAGAAACTTAAATATCTTTTTTAATTTGGTACACTCTTTCAACTAAACTAGAATAAATACAATTTGTCGGGAGCAAAATACTGTTTACTCACTTGTTAGTAAACTGTTGCTTATGTAAACACATGACTAATGCGGAGTAATTTCCTTGTAAAATAAACATTAAACAACTTCTAAACGTCTTTTCGTCTTACTCTTTTATTTCACCAACATTTTTATTTTTATTAACTATTATTCATGTTAATGAAATGCTTGATTGAATTGATGAGAAAGAAAACCAATAGTTTTTAATCTCTTAAAAGTTTGAAAATAGATTTTCCATTCTTCCAGAAAATCCTTCAGGTTCTAATTTTAATTACCGAAACTTTATTCAACTCAATTTATAATTTAAGTGATCACTGAGAATATTTAATTAAAATTGTGATTCCTGTCTAATCAAGCTCTTTTATATATCATGGATTTACTCCTTCTTCTCATTCAAGCTAACTACTTCCTGAGCTGAAAACTTTAGAATGGTGGATATCGAGATTAGTGCTTGATCCTCTCTTTTTCTTAATCTCCCCATTAAATAATGCTTTTTCTCCTCATGTTATTAGTCTCCAGAGCTGAAAACTTTAGAATGATGGATATCAAGATTAATGCGTAAACTCCTGGTTTTACTAAATCTGAGATTATTTTAATACGCATTCGATATCCAAGAAAGAAATATAAAATTCACCCAATCAGCGTATCATGTTAAGATGTACTCTTTAACTTTTGAAAAACCGGTTTTTTCATTTTGTCATATCAATTGAACTAAACATCGATTAAATAAACGTAAGTTTTGGATTAATGTTTGTTATTAACATGATTAATTTTATATTTGCTTAAATGCTCTTAAAGCCGGCTTGTGAACAGCTTTAATTCAATCAGATACTAGTTCAATCGATATAGCATTGTATCTGTAATTGTTATCAAATGTAACTGTTATACAGTAGGGATATCCAAAAAAGAGGATTAAGAATAAAATCAAAAGTGTGTACTCAGATTAAGCGATCAGGATTAAGGATATTCCGTTTAAAGGTTTTCAGCTCTGTCCTGTTTAGATCTAGCATTTGTTTTGCTACCTCATATTCGATCGAGCTAACTCCTCTTTATTTCATCTCCTTCCTGTTTACCACTGATTCTTCCTATTTTATTACAATTATTTCCAACACTATAATTTTACTAGAAGTACGTATTATATTATTTCATCTCCTTCCTGTTTACCACTGATTCTTCCTATTTTATTACAATTATTTCCAACACTGTAATTTTACTAGAAGTACGTATTTCCGTTTACTGTTTAGCTCCGATTTAAGAATTCACCTCTTATTGGATAAGATAGATAGAAAGATAGAGTTTACCGCCGTTGCAAATTTTATTGGTTGAGAAAAGACACCAAACACGCGACTGAATCCTGATTGGGTCAAGCGCTACCAGAAGATTGAAACAAAGGTGGCTTGTTCCGGTTTACTTTCATATTTTCTAAATTGGTTTATCGTTCAGAGCCGTTTCATTGTCAACATTTTTATTAATAACAATCCCTTCATCGTAAAAAATGTTTTGAAAACGGTCTCTTACTATTAAATTTTGGAAAATTTGTAGAGAAATGACAACCATAGTTTTTCAAAAAACCAAAACTGCCCATTCCATCCATATATGTTTATTACGCATATGGTTCTTACATTTTTCTGCCAGGAAATCCCATGCTGGACAACCCACTGTTTACATTGGTCGGTTAAGTAAACATAAAAACTGGTTCTTCCATGACACAATCTTCAGCCAACTTCCAACTTCTACTGAATAATATTTAAACGGGTATCTCTATAAAAATGTCAGTGGGTTTAGATCGGTGCAGCATTACACTAACTTCACAACGTGCATGATAGGCATGCACAGAAGTTTAATTTTAGCAACATTACTTGGTTTGGTTTCATGTAAACCTCCAGACAGCGGCGACATTCTTTTCTCCAAGGAAATTATCATTTTAAATTTTTTCAATCAGTGCTGTGGCGCGTCTCATGAATTTTGTTAATGGGGAGGGGGGGAAAGGTGAAATATGTAGTTTATGTGTGAAAATTTTTTTATTATCGAAATGGCGCATGCCAAATAAAATTTAAAAGTCTACTTCATGTTTTGAGAAAATAATGCCATTTTCAACATATTTGCATGAGAAAATTTCTGTTTTTCAATTTCCACAGGGCAGTGCACCTTTTTTGTTTTGATATGGCTTTCTGTGTAGATATGCAGAGTGATTTGTAATTTGTTTGCATTTTAATTTGATTTCAAGTTCATAACTCACTTTTTTATTTGGGTTAGTTTCAACTTGTACAACACTTATTTCTGATAAATTGATAATCTATGAAAAGGATGTCAAACAACGATCATCAAGGGAATCCAGGGGATCAATTGAATCAGAAGTAGGAGGGTCTGGATACAACCCTGGAGATAAACCACCTATTCTCGATGAATCTATTACAAATCCAGGAGGATCTGGATATAATCCGGGCAACAAACCGTCAATTCCAGATTTTACTTCTGATGAATCCATTACAAATCCAGGAGGATCTGGATATAACCCGGGCAACAAACCATCAATTCCAGATTTTACTCCTGATGAATCTATTACAAATCCAGGAGGATCTGGATATAATCCGGGCAACAAATCATCCATTCCGGATTTTACTCCTGATGAATCTATTATAAATCCAGGAGGTTCTGGATATAATCCTGGCAACAAACCATCAATTCCAGATTTTACTCCTGATGAATCCATTACAAATCCAGGAGGATCTGGATATAACCCGGGCAACAAACCATCAATTCCAGATTTTAATCCTGATGAATCTATAACAAATCCAGGAGGATCTGGATATAACCCGGGCAACAAACCATCAATTCCTGATTTTACTCCCGATGAATCCATTACAAATCCAGGAGGATCTGGAAATAATCCGGACATAACAAACCCAGGTTATGATAATCAACGACCAGATATAATTCCTGATGAATCGATCACCTATCCTGAAGACTCAGCAACAGGAGGCTCTGGATTTAACTCTGGTTCCAACCCAAGTATTCCAGATTTTATACCAAATGAATCCATTACAAATCCAGGGAGTTCTGGATCAAGGTTTAATCCAGGAACTAATCCTGCAGGATCAGGGTCTAATCCAGGAGGATCCATATTAACTCCTGGAGCCACTACTGGAGGATCCTTATTCAATCCTAGAGCCAATACTGGAGGATCCATATTTAATCCTGGAGCAAATACTGGAGGATCCATATTCAATCCTGGTGCAAACACTGGAGGATCCATGTTCAATCCTGGTGCAAACACTGGAGGATCCATATTCAATCCTGGAGCAAATACTGGAGGATCCATATTCAATCCTGATGCAAATACTGGAGGAGCCATTTTCAATCCTGGAGCAAACACTGGAGGATCCATATTCAATCCTGATGCAAATACTGGAGGATCCATTTTCAATCCTGGAGGATCCATATTCACTCCTGGAGCAAATACTGGAGGATCGATATCTCATCCTGGAGGAAACACAGGAGGATCCATATTCACTCCTGGAGCAATTACTGGAGGATCCATATTTAATCCTGGAGCAAACACTGGAGGATCCATATTCAATCCTGAAGGCAATACTAGAGGATCCATGTTTAATCCTGGAGCCAATACTGGAGGATCCATTTTCAATCCTGGAGCAAACACTGGAGGATCCATATTCAATCCTGGTGCAAATACTGGAGGATCCATATCTCATCCTGGAGCAAATACTGGAGAATCCATATTCAATCCTGGTGCAAATACTGGAGGATCCATATTTAATCCTGGAGCCACCCATATTTAATCCTGGAGCCAATACTGGAGGATCCATATTTAATCCTGGAGCCAATACTGGAGGATCCATATTTAATCCTGGTTCAAATACTGGAGGATCCATATTTAATCCTGGAGCAAATACTGCAGGATTTAATCCGACGAGTCCTGGCTTTAACTTTCCAATATCTAAAGGCAGAAATAATATCCCTGTGGTGAAACCTCAAGCAATACTCTCCAATGAAATGGAGAATGCTATTAAAGAATTGGTGTTCAACTATTTCAAAACCTTTCTATTGACTGGAGAATTTCAAGGAAAGCTGACAGCTCAGGAACAGATAAAAGATGAAGCTCCTCTATCCTTAAACACAGCATTCACCCTTCCTCAACTTGAAGAGAAGATAAAAGACAGCCAAGTTGCAATTAATATCCTCCCATCATTACCTAATCCTATACCTGTCAACTATGAGAGAAACCAAAATGGATTTTTTCTTTACCATTTAGTTCCTCTGCAAGTGCAGGGAGTTACGTTTCAAACCTTGCCAACCCCAAACCATCTAAATCAAACAAAACCATTTGTCAAAACTCCATTCCAAACTCTTCCAAATCCAATTCAATTTGATGAATCCGCTTTAAAGCAAACCAAACCATTTGTCCAAACTCCATTTCAAACTCTTCCAAACCCAATACAGTTTGAAGAATCTGAATTAAAGCAAACCAAACCATTTGTCCAACCTCCATTCCAAACTCTTCCAAACCCAATACAGTTTGATGAATCCGCCTTAATGCAAACCAAACCATTTGTCCAAACTCCATTCCATTTATTATTATTATTATTATTATTATTATTGTTATTATTATTATCATTATTGTTGTTGTTATTATCATTAATAATATTACTTAATAAAAGTTTTGTTTTTTAGCATGCCAAACTGGAGTCTGGACTGAGAAATGATTTGTTTCCATCTAATACTATCATTATCATTAACTAGGGTCTAGATAATACATATATCATGCAAATATTATAATATTGTCAGAGCATGCATTTATATTAAAACCATTTTATGATTTAACTAAATAACTATCGGCATTGAATTTGTGATATGGCAAGAAGTATATAAATGTGCATCAATAAAGATTAAAATATCAACTGTAGCTTTTTCAATATTTGTTATCGTTAACACAGATTATTAATCAGGAGTGGCCTTGTTGTAAAGGGTATTGTTGTATTATGCAATTAATGAAAAGTTACTTGAAATTACACTACTGTTAAAGGGACTGTTCACGTAACCGCATATGTCCGTCATGCAACGTTGATAATGCCCAAAGTGAATAAATACTAAATTGGAACAGACTAAGGCAACGACGACAGGTTGAGCCATAAGGTTTTATTTGGTTTGGAAATAATTGCATGAAAATATTTCTTTTGGAAAGAAAGTAAAGGCTAGAAAAATAAACTAAAGACCCATGTGAATGTCGTCTTAAGTTAGAACTTTGAAATTTTCATAATTAGAAATCTAAAGATTTTGTATGTTTTTATGAAGTTTATATGTACATACTTTACAGTCGCTTAATCAATACATTGCTTTTGCCTGGAACTTCTAATTTTGCCCCCCCCCCTTTCTAAAAAAGAAAAAGAAATGTAAGCCCTTCCTGGGAAAAAACCTTAATACGCATCTCTGAATATCTTTTTCTACAGGGTGTCCGGGTCCCACGAAACATGACAGTTGGTGAATAGTTTAGAATGTCTTTGTTAAGTTGTTTGATACCAAAGACCAATAAAAATATTATATGGGAGTCATGTTATATTAAAATTGATTTCAAAGTAAAAGATAATGAAGCAAACGAGTTTTTTGGCTAAAAATAACGATTTATTAAATGACATGTTTCGTGGGACACTCTGTGTGTCTTAGTTCTTAACCACTCTTACATCTGTCAAAATACAAAAGTGAAGACCAAGAGATATATTTCGAAGATCTTCAATTTTCGGTATCACAATTTGTGCACTCCTTGTTTTACAGATTATGTATTCAGGCATTATTGTGCTGTCTGAAATTATTTATTGTGCAGTAAAATGGCTAAAATTCACTTCTGAAATCTTAATTTACATTAATCTATATTTAAGTTAAATACAAATTCTAACTACGTGTTTGTAAACAAAGGGAGTCCAGTTTCTGTTGGACTCTGCACTCCGTACAGACCAATTTATATATATATTATTTTTAAATGCTTGGGACATAAAATTTCGTCATCCAACTATGAGTTTGGTTCACTTTAGTATTTAATCACTTTGGATAATGCCATATTCACTAAGATACACTTGAAACCTTAGCTTAATCAATAATGTGTATGCAGTGTGAGTGAGTAATTATTTATTTATGAAATATGACAGAACCATACAAAATTAAGTGTTTCAGGAGAAAATATTTTAAAACCTGCACAAATATAGGTTGTGGGAATATTTCCCCCCAATTATAATAAAAAGAAAAAGATAAAGGAAAGGAGAATTAAAGTTAAATATGTATTGCTTACATACATTAAAGGAATGTGGAAGATATTATCCTGTTTCTAGTTTTATCTGTGTTTAATTCTGAATATTGTTATATATTTAATTTCCCGCAGTAACGATGCGCTAGTCACTTTGTAGAAAAACCACAATTAAAACAAATCATTTTTTAAAATTCATGCTTGATATGACAATATTTATAAGGATATCGTTGTGAATCGGGCATTGCTATGTTTGCAAGGAGTGTTACTAAACATTACGCTTACAGTTCCTTTATATACATCTAATATCTAAGATTTATATACAAACCCATTGGAGTTTAATTCAAACAAAGTTGCATATGATAGACCATGGGAATAAAAGCTCTTATATGTTATGTATGTAAAAATTAGAGTAAAACATGGAAAATTATAGACATTTTAAAGATAATTATAGACATTTTAAAGATAATTATAGACATTTCAAAGATAATTATAGACATTTTAAAGATAATTATAGACATGTTAAAGAAAAATTATAGACATTTTAAAGATAATTATAGACATTTTGTAGAAAAATTATAGACATTTTAAAGAAGAAGACGATAAAAATAACTACCAAGTGATATTTTTCGATGTCTTTAAACTCTTTTTTTGTTCGTTTCCAAGTTGGTATTTTCATTCATCCAAAAAACTATAATAAATATTTTTAGAATATGTCTATATATCAAAATTCCACAAAGTGAAAATGGCAAACTTCAAACTGTCATAACTTACTTAATTCAAGTGCTTTAGATCTCTTAAGGATATCCATCGATCAAAAAAGTTAGATTTATTTTCAAAAATGTTCAAAAATATAAAAATCAATATTCAATAACTTGAAGAATGCTTTGTAGATACTTTGTACAAAAGTTGAAGACTACAGCTACAATAAATGATGTTCCGAAATAATTTGAGTGAATTTAGAACAAGATTAATTATAAGATTGCAGTATTTTCTACATTTAGTTTTTCATTTTTTGATTTCAAAAAAGCAAGTAAATCAAATATACATATTCTAGGCTTTTAGTGCGCTTCGCGCCCATCTTCTATTTCAACTTTAAATTGTGACTTTATCTCTGATCATGTTCTCTTTGTACAGTATAAAACAAAAACAAAAAAAGGTTGCGGATTTCATAATATTTTTTGTGCATTTTCAAAATTTTATTAAAATTAAAAACTTTTAAACTCAAATTTTTAAAATTTTGATCATTCATAAACCTTCCCCATGGTGACACGTGAGACCTTACACAAAATTTGAGCCCGATCGGTTCAGCCGTATTGACGTTTATTGGATACAAACAAACAAACAAACAAACACCCTCACAAGCTAAATTTATATGGATATTTGAGTTATGCCGCTATGCTTGGATTTTATGATTGATGTTCATGCTTATAACAGGAACACTGGCATCTAAATTTTGTCGATTTATTTTTAAAAGCTAAAAACAAGTGCTTTTTATCTTAAAAAGCGGCCAAATTGTGAAATTTCTAAGTCGACACCAAGTCTTGAAAATGTATGGGACTTGTCTTAGCAGGCTGAATCGTATGTTGACAAATTCCTTCTTTTTCTTGTCGCTTTGACCAGCTTTCTTCCGAGATAAGTATCAGTTTTGAAGTTACATTCCTTAATTGTAAAATACCATAAATATTCCAAGCTAAAGAAAATTTGAAAAATTACATATACTCAGAATACTACTAGGGGAAGGGGGGGGGGGCTCTTCCTTCTCTGCTTGTTCTTCCCTTTTGCAGTTATACTTATGTCTAAATGAACAAAAAATATTTAATTTCTTACTTTTAACAACCAGAGAACAAGATATCATTCACTCTGAGAAAAAAAAAACAGAACCCTGGGGGTTTAATTGATGCATTCCTCATAAAAAGCTGGTTTTTGCGCCCATTTGCATTGAATCCCGCTAATTTTAAAACTTACTTATGTTTTTAACTAATCTCTTTACAAAAGAATGTCATTTGAATTGAGAAAAATTAAAATCAATTAAATAAAATTTAATTTCCATGTTTCAAAAGACGCTCTAAGAGAGTCTTTGATTGGTTCTAACCTTCCTCAGATGAAATTCAGATCGCTGTTTCCTGTCTAAAAGTAAGTAACTAACCATTTTTCGTTCAGCTGAACATAAAGTGTAACTGCAAAGTAGCAGAAAAGGGAAGAATTGCCCCCCCCCCCCATCAGTATTAGGGTTTAACCCCGTTTTTTAATCTGATTATATACAATACTTTTTCCATATTTTAGATTTGCAACTACTCTACCACGACAATTATACCCATTGCTCTGACAGAGGAATTTAAAAATTTCATCTTGATTATCTTAGTTATTTATGATAGTTATAGATCATGGAAAATATGCAAAAAAAAAAATCAAAATCAAGAAAAACCTTAAATTCTTACAGGTGCATGTAAAATTGAGCCAAGACGTTCTGTGAAAATTTCGAACCAGACCAAACCAGTTTGTTCGTTAATAAAACAAAAAAAATGAAATAATAGTGTTATTATGAAACAGGCTAACTTCAGTTTGTTTAAAATCTTTTTAAATCTTAACTCTAAAAAGTCTGATGGGGGGCGGGGGCCATGTGCATCTTCACCCTCTATTTATTTTGGTCCTTTAATCATTTTCATCTATCAATATGTATAAAGTTGTAATCTCTGTTTGTCTATCTGTCTGACTATCTGTCTGTTTGTTTGTCCGATCATAACTAAGGGACCGACCCCTGGACCGATTTGCCTCAAATTATGATTGGGGAACTCGGGAGACCCACGGGCATGTTCTTTGCGCGGTTTTGAGATTCTTAGTTGAGTGGGTCGACTTTAATAGCGAAAGTTTAGTTTTCTGGTAAAATCGCTCAAGTGCGGGTAAACGGTGGGAGTAAGTTTTAGTAACCTTGGCAGCGCTGGGTACCCGAGCTCATATATATAAAGTTTCAATCTATGATTGTTTGTGTGTTTTTCCGATCATAACTCAAGAACCCCTGGACCGATTTGCCTCAAATTTTGAAAAGAGAATTCGGAAGAGCCACGAAAATGTTCTTTGCTTAGTTTTGAGATTCTAAGTTGAGTGGGTAGGTTCACTTTTAACAGGAAAAATAGTTAACAGGACGGGTAAACGATGGGATTAACTATGAATACCAGCTGGGCAACGCTGGGTTCCCAAGCTAGGTTTTAATAACATTAAAGATGAATTAAAGCATAAATTTATTACTTTACATTCATTTACCAAAATATCATTTACCCACGTTTTCTCTTTGGTTGATAGTTTCTCTTTGGTTTGATAGTTTCTCTTTGGTTTGATAGATTCTGGAATGCCCCCACCACCCCTTCCCCCATTTCCCGTAAAGCTCAGATTTCTAAAGGGAATGTTCCCCGTTTTTCCCCACTAGAATTGTTGTATAGTGACCTCCATTTAATTCCAGTTTTAATAGGAATTGAACATAATGTTCAGTTTAAAAGATTTGTTAGATATCCCAACGGCATACAGTGTGTTTATTATTTCGAATCAAATTTTTTCAACATTATAGGCTACCAATCTTTGCCTGTTGTTTGTTTACGCCTACCCAGCCGCAAGCAAATTATAGGTTCAGGCAAGGTTCAGGAAGGCGCGGCTTGAAGGCACGTCTTTCACCGCTTGCTTTACCTCTGACTGTCTATAAATATCTGTCTATCTATCTATCTATCTATCTATCTATCCATCTATCCATCTATCCATCTATCTATCTATCTATCTATCTTTCCTTCCACTAGGCAGATCACGCAGGCAGTCCCTGATCTTTAAATAACGTGTTGAAACTACGTAATTCTATTCCACGAGACCACTTCGTGAATTTAGATACGCAGAACGTAGAAAACCTGTTTAATGGTTAAAGGGACTGTAGACGTAATTTCAAGTGACCCTTAATTTACAGATTGGCATGCCGGATTCATAACTTAACAAGATCAAATAAAATATCCAAGTTTTCTTTTTAAAAATTAACTTAGGTCTCTCTTTCCAACTGACTTTCAAATTTTTGTTTTTTAAATTGCTAGATTTATACAAGGTTATAATGCAAGGAAAGTTAATTGTAGTTCCGTATACTCTGCGTACAAATTGAAACCAGTTCTCTCAGGGCGGAATTTGTAAACAAGAATAGATGCATCAGTGGTTGTTTAGTATCCTAATAAGTTAAAAGCATTAAATTTTGATAACTCATATAATAGTTTTCTATGACAAGAATATTTTATTGATTTTTTATGTGAAAGATGGATCCCATGTCAGGTTTCGATATCTGTCTTGTGTTTACATTACCGCACAGAGACAATACACTGCAGTACAAAAGATGCCTACACCTTTGAATAAACTGTCCTTGCATTGTGACCTTGGATTTAAATCTTTATAATTTTTATAATCGATCCTATTGAACACTGCTATTGATTTAAGCATTTTATCAAAAGTTCATCGAAGGGGGGGGGGGGGTAAGTTTCATATCTTAAACCCTATCATTTTGTTCCCAATTCCCAAAAGTGTTTCTAAATAGATTTTCATTAAGACGGGTCGATTATTTAAAACATTCAAGATTTTAATCTTATACGTGTAATTTACAATTAACTTGACGTTCCTTTATTTCAAGTAAAATATTCAGTTTTTATGAATTATGTAATTATTTTTCTTCGTTCATTATATATACATACAATAAAAGATTTGCTGAATTTCCTGATTATTATTTTAGGATTTTCAAAATTAAGATAAATATTTTTAAAAATTGAGTGATATGTTCTAGTAAAGCAAACACAAAAATTGGCTCGATTGGTTCAACCGTTTCAACTTTTATTGAAAACAAACCGGATAAACAAACCAGATAAACAAACCGGATAAACAAACCGGATAAACAGACCGGATTAACAAACCAGATAAACAAACCGGAGAAACAAACCGGATAAACACACCGGATAAACAAACCGGATAAAGAAACCGGATAAACAAGCCGAATAAACAAACCGGAGAAACAAATCGGAGAAACAAACCAGAGAAACAAACCGGAGAAACAAACCGGAGAAGCAAACCGGATAAACAAACGGGATAAACAAACTGGAAAACAAACCGGATAAACAAACCGGATAAACAGACCGGATAAAATGTTTTTTTTTCTATTAAGCTGTTCTGCGTGTCAATTACCAGCAATAAAACACGGTGACATATGCTGCTCGGATTGAAAATTTTAAATCATAAGTCCAAAGTATGAAAAAACTCATGGTCATATTTCCCAAATATTGCAGTTTTTCTTAACAAGCTTTTTATTGAAAAATTAATTTTTTATACGAAATATTTAATTCTTTAGTATCAGATAATAAAGTATAAATAAAGCATGGTTGACGACTTTTTTCAGAAATAATTCTAGATTTTGTGCTTCACTGTTCTGCAAACCTTCCTTGTTAATGAATTAAAAAGAATTAAAAATGTACATTTTTTTATTTCATTTGAAAATATTTCAGCCTTGAATGGACTTCTAAATGTTCCCTGTCTGCATATTTGATCGAAATGGTCAAGGGTATTCTTTTAAATATCCAACCAATGACCGGCTTGTCCATGATTGTTGCAAATTGTTTTTACTAATATTAATAAGTGTAACTAGATTATAGACAAATTATAGAACTGAGTTCTTGCAACAAACTCTGATTTTCTAATCCCTTTCTTTGCCAATGCCAACCGATGTCGTAGACCATATATTTCAAAATAATAGTTCTGTTTGATTAAATTTTTCGGCGGATTTTTCTTTTCGAGTTGGTACATTTAAAACAAAATTCCAACTATTTGTACGGGAATTTTAATATTCCATAAACCTTCCCTGGGGTCGATGATGTGAGGTCCCACACAAAATTTGGGTCTGATTGGTTCAACCGTTTTGACGTTTATTGGATACAAATGGACAGACAAACGAACAGACACCCCGACAGACAAGCAAAGTATATTTATGGATTATGTAGTTTAAGAAAATAAATAAAAAAACATGATATAAAGACCAAAAATCCAATAAAATCTTTTTATCTTTATTATTTAATACGCTCTAATGATTTAAACATCCCAAATGATAAGAAAATGTGGCCATCCAGGATAATAGTACAAACTTGTATTTTATACGGAATTAATGTTTTTATTTTTCAAACCCATACATTTATTATGGGACAGTACATGGTCTTGTACATCCAGGATAATAGTACAAACTTGTATTTTATACGGAATTAATGTTTTTATTTTTCAAACCCATACATTTATTATGGGACAGTGCATGGTCTTGTAAATCCACCAGACATTTTAATTCTTTTTCTATAGTACAGTGCATGGTCTTGTACATCTACCAGACATTTTAATTCTTTTTCATAATATACAGTGCATGGTCTTGTACATCTACCAGACATTTTAACTCTTTTCAATAGTACAGTGCATGGTCTTGTACATCCACCAGACATTTTAACTCTTTTCATAGTACAGTGCATGGTCTTGTACATCCACCAGACGTTCAAATTCTTTTTCATAGTACAGTGCATTGCCTTTTACATCTACCAGACATTTTAATTCTTTTTCATAGTATACAGTGCATGGTCTTGTACATCTACCAAACATTTTAACTCTTTTCATAGTACAGTGCATGGTCTTGTACATCCACCAGACATTTTAATTCTTTTTCCGTGTACAGTGCATGGTCTTTTACATCCACCAAACATTTTAATTCTTTTTCTTTTTCATTGTACAGTGCATGGCCTTGTACAATGTACATAAACCAAACATTTTAAGTCTTTTTCATAGTACAGTGCATGGTCTTGTACATTCACCAGACATTTAAATTCTTTTTCATAGTACAGTGCATGGTCTTGTACATCCACCAGACATTTTAATTCTTTTTCAT
>NW_019396469.1:41960-76082 GCF_000591075.1 Eurytemora carolleeae | reverse complement strand
CCCCCACCCCCCTTACTTCATAACAACTTTTAGAATTATCATTATGTAAGTGTGAAGATTGCAAAACGTGAAATTTTATGATCAGTTTATCACTTCGTGACTTCTGACAGTAAGCTGCTCTGCATATCGATCTCTCCATAATAAAGTCTCTGGATAAGTCTTCAAGTTTTATTGCATAGTTCAATCTACAAATTTAACAATATATAGATCGAAAAAAAGTATTATAAGCCACAGAAAAGGCTTTAAGTAAACTAAAGTCTATCAAATTTACTTTAAAACAACAAGGATTTACTTAGGCATTAAAAAACTGCAGCAAAAGACTATAATATTTGGAATAAATATCGATATAATAGAAATAATAAACCTGATGATAACTCACCACATTGGTCCTCAAAACACTTCACAGTAAATAAATAAACGTAGCGATTATATATCGTCAATCAACTACGTAAAGCTAAACAATACTGATCATTTGGGCCGACGAAGTACAGGCTCAAAACCGGTTATACTATAGGAGTTGCGAAACAACAGTTGGATCCCTGGACATATCCATTCCAATTGCTTTGTTTTATGAAGTTGTTAAATAACTTTAAACATGTGTATATTCTATAGGTGAATTAAAATCATTATTTTGTTAAACATTAACATGTAAAAATCATCTTTTGTAAAGTGAATACCGACAAAATTGTTAATCTTTTTGCTTCAGACTCTTTTGTATACTGCAATTAATATCTTGTTTTAAATTAATTTTCCTATTTGAAATAGGGAGCTTCTATTTTAACTGTGAACATTTTCTCTTTGTATATCATTGTAAAACAAAAACAAACAAAAAGTAATAAGGGTTTCAATTTTGACAATATTTTTTCAAAACTTGGATGATTTTCATAAAAGCAAAACTTTCTAACAAACTTAGCAAACATAAATTATTTTGGTTAAATGTTTTCCTTCCATTTCACAGTATGAAAGTTATGAAATTGAAATTAAAGAGTTAATAACCATTTACCTTCCTCATCCTCAATTTTAATATTTTGGTATCTTGAGTATTTCAAAAACATTGATTTTTACTGATTGATTAATTACCTCAAATTAAAAATATGTATATGGTTTTTACTAAATAAAAACATCAAATTAATTTTAAGCGAAGCTTATGCTGAAATGAACTTGGGAAATGCATGACAGGCGTTCAGAGAATTGATTTAGAGAAAAATAAATAATTTTCAAGAAAACTTTTCTATAAAATGATGTTCCAGGGCCTAAAAGGTTATACAGCACAAATATGTGTAGTACACCTGCAATATGGAAACATTACAACAAAATGGCCGTTTTACACTTTTTTCGAGTAAATTCCACTCTATGTATAATCTATTCTCTTTGGCCATCTTCCATCTTCCATCTTCCATCTTCCATCTTTCATCTTCCATTTTCCATCTTTCATCTTCCATCTTCCATCTTCCATCTTCAATCTCCCATCTTCCATTATACATATTCCATCTCTCATATTATCCATCTTCCATCTACCATCTTCCATTATCCATCTTGCATCTTCCATTATCGAAAAATATATCGTGAGAAATTTTCAGAGCAAAACCATCAAATAGAGTGTTGTTTATATTTCTACCAGAAATTGCAGTACACATTGGGGGTTCCTTGTTCATTCCTTAGGGATTATAATCAAAGAGAATAGAATATGTATTAGAATGGAATTTACTAGAAAAAAGTGTAATTTGTTGTACTGTTTCCATACTGCAGGTGTAATTCACATATTTGCGCTATATAACCTTTTGGACCCTGGAACATCATTTTATAGAAAATCTAAAATTCATATTAAAAGAAACACAAATTATGAAATAGGCTGGTTTCCTAAGTGACCAATGATCATTTCACATGGACTCTATGCCTTTCACTTTACAAACGATGATTTTCCATTATAACTATAAATCAAATGATGATTTGTATTCCCAAATTCATTTTATATAGTTTATTTAACAGCTTTAAAAAATTCGAAATTGAAATGGATAGTCTAGGGAACATACTGTATTAATGTACTCTACTGCATATAATTTGTGAGCATTTACATGATTTGTACACTTTGAACTCCCTTTCAGGCTGAAAGGGACTGAGAATACCGCTCTAATATATATTCTATTCTCTTTGATTATAATGTTTCTCTCATAAGATTTGGTTTATAATCTATAAGTGTTTCCACATCTCGTGAAATTTGATATAATTTTTAACAAACATACGTAGAAAAAAGAAAAAATATCTGTTTGGGTCATTATACAAAGAATGGTCAATATTGCTGTAGTTCTGTGTTTAAGGAAAATGCTCTCTCCTAACAAAGATGTATATATATAAGATTATATACAAGGTACACGCATTGCCCTAATGTTCACCGTTCACACAAACTGATATCACGTTTGCACAGCGTGTTATAAGTCGACCTGGCTATCTATCTATCTCGATATATCTATCTATCTGCCTAGTACGTACTTCGGAACTCCAGTCCAAGTTTAGTTTAGTATAGTTAAGTTAGTGTATCGGAGAACAAGACTCGGTATCCTGAAACCAAGGGTGCTCCGACCGAAAATATGTTTATGAAAAAACGTCGGCACGCCGAGCTGATGGCTCTGCTGAAGAATGGTCCTCCTACTCCTCCTACCAGTGAGTCAGGAGGAGACTCTGATCAAGAAGAATCTAAAACAATGACAAGAAGAGGTTCCGTGCAGACAGAGTATTCAGATTCTGATGATATTTTCCCTTTTATTGCAAAGAAAGAAACTTTACTAGCAAAGGTGAACATTCTTGTATACACTCATGGTGCAATTCTAATTACCGTGGATAACCTCCCCCCTGATTCTGATTTCTTAATCTTCCGTTGTGTCATAGGGGATGCTCTTTTTAAGAGGGGGGGGGGGAAGCAAAAGAACTAGAAAAGGATGTATTCCAAGTTTTAAATTTTGATTATGTTGCTAAATTGTATTTTCTTATTTAGATGTTAGTTGATTTCCACAATTATGGTTCTCCTTCTAACAGCTGGGGCTCTGAAACCTCTTCCGCTGGGTCCCTTGACGATGATCATCATAACAGCTCAGAGGAATGCGACATGTCTCTTTATAGCCAAGAGGAAAGTGACATGCTACCTTACAGTCAAGAAGAAAGTGACATGCTTGTCTATAGCCCAAAGGAGAGTAACATGCGCAAAATAACCCCCGAAGAAAGTGATATTATGTCCACAGAAAGTAATGCCAATGATCATGATCATAAAAACTATGATCAGTCTAGTATAGCTACAAAATCAAATGTAGGTCCTCTGAGAGTTTCAGTAATAACTCATACAAGTAATGAGAGTCACAAGCAGTATAGGAACCCTACTGAAGATGATCTTAATCCTGAGTACCATGAAAATCTTCAGAACACTGACAGCGTAGGAATGGTTAAACTTCCTCCGACTGAATCCAATGTAAGCAAGAAGGACCAGTACTGGGTGGTCACCAAGAACACCAACCGTGGTGGGGATCGCAAGATCAATCCATTCTTTTCTTCTCAATATGCTGATCCCAACCCTGTCTATCTCCAGTCCTACTCGGATACAGCACCTAAGGGATTAGATAACCAAGGGTTTAGGATTGTTACTTCTAGTCAGCTCAAACCATCTGTGATGTCACCAAGTCAAACTAAGGTCTTTCATACAGCTCTAAGCTCTCAACAAATTATTCTCAGCCCTAAAAAGTTGGTCATTCTGCCTCAAAGAGGACAAAAGGCCCCTAAAGTGGAATCTTCAAGCCGTGAAAAGGCGTTTTCCTGCGACTTTGCCGGATGTGATAAACGCTACTTTAAGCTGTCTCATCTGAAAGCTCATTTCAGAATTCATACTGGAGAAAAACCGTTTAATTGTCCATTTTCTGGCTGTGAAAAAACTTTCTCGCGCAGCGACGAGCTTTCTCGTCACAAACGCACACATACAGGAGAGAAGAAGTTTGTGTGCTCAAAGTGTGCTCGACCCTTTGTGCGCTCCGATCATCTTGTCAAGCACATTAAAAGGCACGAAATACGAGAAGCAAAATTGGCGGGAAAGAGGAATGTTCCAATAGTTTCCAAATTTATGTAAACGTTTACTTCTATGTACTTATTCATGCTCTACCCGGTACACAGTACACAGTACACAGTACACACACTGCCGTTGCATTTTCTATTGCCCTTTTGTATTCAATAAATTATGATAATATTTATGATAATATTTTACAAAGAAAGTTAGAAGTAACTATGACAATGTGTTTTTTGAGCTTAAGCTTTATAGGAATTAGGTATTTGGAACACTTATACCTTTTTGGTGGCTTTAAAAAATAAAGAATAAAAAAAAATTTTAAATCAAAATAAGTAAAAAAAGAATAAAAAAATAACAACAAAATAAACCACAAATTATAAATAAAAGTATAAATACTTTATGTAATAAAATTGATCAGATTTTGAAAAAAAAATGTCCGAAAAATACTATTTTTCTAAAAAGTATTTTTTTAAAAGACCGGAAACCAAATTAAGTAGTCTGTGTTTAACATATTTTAAAAATGCCGGGCATTACAATTAGAACGCTCCAGGTCGTCAGGTCGTCATCAATTTCTCATCCTTTGTGGGTAACCCTGTCCACAAACTTTGGAGGCTAAGGGTAGAGATTTTGATAGTTTTATTTAAGGGACTGTAAACTTAGTAACTCTTCATATTTTTAAAGTGGCATTTCCGATTAAGAACGGTACGTCACCCTTAACAGCCTTTATGAAGAATGCATGTGATCTCCATAATCTTTTCTTTGAAAATTTCTCTGAAAACTTTACTTGCGCATTTCTGCTTCAAAAAGGAANTTAGTTATACATATCTTAAAATAGAAGGTCACTTGATATTACAACAGAAAACTTGCAAACTTGTAAATACATTTTTTGATGGTCTGCTTTTTGTGATCATTTACTACTCTATAAATTAAACCCATTTTTAAAAATTTCCACAAAACTATATGAAATAAAGGGTGCATTAAAGAAAACGACAATATTTTTAAAGAGTTGATTATTTAGAATAAGTTGTTTTTGATTTTCTCTTCTACGCACCATTTAACCATTTTTCTTATGAAAACGGTTAAAGTATAGATTTAATATAAATTCTGTTTAATTATCAAATTTTTTTGTGTTCAAACTTTTAACATTTAATGAGGACATGGCTTGACAATTGAGCGTTATATGGTAAGATTGACTGGGTTGTTATATTATTTTCTAGATTAGTTCTCACCTTTAAAATTAATTTTTAGAAAAGACGACATTTGCATCATGATTTAAGAAAAGTTTGATTTAAAGACTCGGAGCCTATTAAGATATAATAAAAAATGTTTGCATTAAAGCCTCAATTTAAGCAATATATATATCTTCGGTCAGAGTACTGCATATTGCTGCATATATCGCACCGAAAGCTTAATTGAGGGTGTCCCTGCTTTATATTGTGACTTAAATTTATTTTTAAAGAGAGTGTAGACGACGACGTTATAAATTGATCAAATTAATAAAAAAATAAAACTAAGTTAATTGTTCTAAGCTTTGTTTAAAAAGCTATTTTAAAATGGAAAAGCTGATTGCGCAGTGTTAAGAAGTTGTTTTTTATTCATGTTTTCCGTTTATTCAAATATAATTATTTCTAATCCATGTTGTTTAAAGAAATTGCAAATGATTTAGAAAAAACGTTTAAATTCTTTAAAAGTTTTAAATTCATTGCTGAAATGGTTTGCTAAGTTTTGACAAAAAAGAATAAATAATTAATATTCGACAATGATTTAGCTTTCTCTGTTGGTGGTGACCGTTGTCCGCTCAATGTTATAAACAGTCTTAGTCTTGGTTCATCCTTCGTAGTAAACTTTACACACACTTTACACACTTGTTAGTTAACTTTACACACTCGGTAGTTAACTGTACACACTACGTAGTTAATTTTACACACTTGGTAGTTAACTTTACACACTTGATAGTTAACTTTACACACTTGTTAGTTAACTTTACACACTCGGTAGTTAACTGTACACACTTCGTAGTTAATTTTACACACTTGGTAGTTAACTTTACACACTTGGTAGTTAACTTTATACACTTGGTAGTTATCTTTACACATTTGGTAGTTAACTTTACACATTTGGTAGTTAACTTTACACACTTGGTAGTTAACTTTATAAACTTGGTAGTTAACTTTACACACTTGGTAGTTAACTTTACACACTTGATAGTTAACTTTACACACTTGGTAGTTAACTTTATACACTTGGTAGTTAACTTTACACACTTGGTAGTTAACTTTACACACTTGGTAGTTAACTTTACACACTTGGTAGTTAACTTTATACACTTGGTAGTTAACTTTACACACACCCCGTAGTTAACTTTACACACTTGGTAGTTAACTTTATACACACCCCGTAGTTAACTTTATACACTTGGTAATTTACTTTACACACTTGGTAGTTAACTTTATACACTTGGTAGTTAACTTTACACAATTGGTAGTTAATGTTACACACTTGGTAGTAAACTTTATATACTTGGTAGTTAACTTTACACACTTGGTAGTTAACTTTACACACACCCCGTAGTTAACTTTACACACACTTGGTAGTTAACTTATACACTTCGTAGTTAACTTTACACACTTGGTAGTTAACTTTACACACTTCGTAGTTAACTTTACACACTTGGTAGTTAACTTTACACAACTTTACACACTTGGTAGTTAACTTTATACACTTGGTAGTTATTTTTAAACACTTGGTAGTTAACTTTACACACTCGGTAGTTAACTTTACACACCTGGTAGTTAACTTTATACACACTTGGTAGTTAACTTTACACACTTAATAGTTAACTTTATACACTTGGTAATTAACTTTACACACTTGGTAGTTAACTTTACACTTGAAATGTCTTTACATAGATCCTCCCAATCAATTTTAAAACACACCTTTAGTATATTGTTGAAATTGTACTTATGTTTGCAATTGCAATAGCCATTATCATACAGATATATCTTTCCTTATTTATTAATATCAAATAATAAATATCAAATGCCAAATGATCAAATGCCTAGTTATAATTAGGTCTGCAAGCTAGAAATGTAAACAAATCAGAGAAAAATCATAACAACATATCATACTGCATTGTTCATCTCAAACCGGATAAATGTCGACAACAAAGAGAAAACAAAGAGGAGACGATAAGGGAAAAGGGAAGAGACGAAAAGAAATAAGAGAAAAAAAGGAAAAAAAGAAAATAGAAGAAAAAAGAAGAGAAGGAAGGAGAAGAAAAGAAAATATAAGAGAAGAGTAGAAAGAAGAAGAGAAAAGAAAAAGAAAAAATAGATTGCGTGAAAGAGAGAGCTTGCATTTTACAAACGTTTTATCATAAAAATATGTTTAAGAATACCTTAAACTTTAAAATTAACTTTCTTGTAAAATTGTATGATATTTTTGCAAAATAGTTGTCTTAACTGTTTAGCGTACGTTTTTTGATCATTTAAAGATTTTTGATCATATGGCATTTGATATTCTGATATTTGTTTTTACCTTTTTTAGTTTTATACTTTTTCATGTTGTTTTTCTTTTAAATGATTAATTGTCCCACTGAAGAATATAAGTTAAACATTGAATTTGCTATACCCAATAATATTATGAAGAAATAATTTTTTTTAATGAAAACGGGCTTTTAATACAAAAAGAAAAGTTCTATTTCAATTTCGTTAATTATCCATATTAAATGAAAGCTCATTAAATTTTAACTAAATCAAAGGTTTTGTTAATAACAATTTTTATTTCAATTTAAGCTTTAAAACCTGGATTCTAATCTATATAATAAAGCTCTCCGCTCATATATTTATATGTTCGCTATAGCTTTGGCCAAACAGTTAGACCAAAATGGCCGGGGTAACATAGGTACCCCGGGGGGCCATGGCAACATAAATACCCCTGGGAGCTGGGGTAACATAGGCACCCCGGGGGGCCAGGGCAACATAAGTACCCCTGGGGGCTGGGGTAACATAGGTACCTCAGGGGGCCAGGGCAACATAAGTATCCCTGGGGGCTGGGGTAACATAGGTACCCCAGGGAGCCAGGGTAACATGGGCTAAAATAAAAAAAATCATAATTAAATACCAAGCGCGCGGGTACAATAGTTACAAGGGATACTTCCTGTAACTATAACTAATGTAAACCTGGGCAACACCGGGTACTCCAGTAGTACTTTATTACTTGACACTTTTCTAAATTAAGATTTAGAAGAAATGGAAAACAGAAAATTGCTGAGAAGATTTTAATATTTGGATTTACTGTTCAGTATGGGAAATGGATGCTCAGGTCTTTTTTTTCAGAGGAAATAACTAAATAAGATTAAAATTAACTTGAACTTGCTTTCTCTTATTTTTTTCTTTATTTCAATTCAACTAAAAAAATATTTTAGATTCGTCATTGATTATTTTGAAAAGTTTTAAATCAAATAAAGCACATTTTTAATCTCAATAGAATGAATTAAATATCAATAGATATATACAATGTAAATAAATTATGCAAATTTTAATAATTCAAAACTAGTAAAAGTAATTTCTTTTAAAAATCATTTTCAAATTTTGTTTGTCTGTTTGTAAATTGTGTGTATCCAATAAACAACGGCTGAACCAATAGAGACCAATTGTTTCTTGAAAAACATCGACCTTTATGATTTTTAGTTTCAAGTGAGCTCAATTCATACATGCAAATGTGACCATGTCCGATATAAGCTTCGACTGATAAAGTATGAATAAGATATCGATGTTTATTACTCTAAAAAATTACATTTTAGGTTTATCGACTAAAGTAATTTGCGCATTTCTACTGAGAGAAACCATATATGAATTATCAGAATTACACAATTTTAAATTTAAAAAAGCATGATTAGCTTCCACTCTATTGGCCAACTAAAACTTTTAAGAAGACCATTGTCAATCAGGTCATTTTTGCATGGAGTTGGAAAGTCTCTTAGAACAAAAAAATTAAAAATTATATTTTGACAAGGTGCGCAAAGTGCCCTAAATTTGAAGTTTAATCGGTTTATTTTGAAACAAAAACTATAATTATAAAAGTTTGTCTAAAAAAATGAATAAAATATAATTGATGAATATAATTAAAACCTGGTGCAGGAGGGGATATGACCCCAGATCCTAGCCCAAAAAGAAGACGATACAGCATAATAAGGTCATACATTCAACAAGTTCTTATTTTAGATTTTAAATGATTTTTGTTTTCATTTTGCAGTTTTTGTTGTTTTTCTTTTAAAACGAATTATATAATTCTTTAAAATTAGACAAATTAAATTTTTGGCATAAAATTTCAAAATTACTTTGTTTTGATCTTTCTTTATCAAAAATCAAACAATGTTCTTAAGAAGTAAATAAAACAAAGACATTATTATATTAGAATTGTTTAACTTTATAACTTTGACAAAATTGTGCTTTGTGATTTGTCACATTTTATAGTAAAGTTAAAATGTCTGTAAGTTTTTTTCGACCCTTTTTCTTTCGACTTTATTTATCAAGTAATATAAAACACTGTTACCATATTTATTTTTATTCTAGAAATCGAGCACCTTCGGTCACTTCGGCAGAGATGAAACGACAACTTATGAGAACAGAACTAGAGGAGGCAAGCTTTAACATTAGAATAACAGATTACAATAATGGGGGGGGGACACCAATCCCCTTCCAAACCCAACCCCACCCTGCACAGTAATTTTTCACGCAAAAAAACATTCAACAAATATAATAATCTTGGCAAAGTACAACAACAAATACTATAATCTCAGCAAAGTACAACAAACAAATATTATAATCAAAGCAAAGTACAACAAACAAATATTATAATATAAGGAAAGTACAATAAACAAATATTATAATCTTGGCAAAGAACAACAAACAAATATTATAATCTAAGCAAAGTACAACAACAAATATTATAATCTAAGGAAAGTACAACAAAACAAATAATCTAATAAAAGTACAACAACAAATATTATAATTTAAGGAAAGTACAACAAACAAATATTATAATCTTGAAAAAGTAAAACAACAAATATTATAATATAAGCAAAGTAAAACAACAAATATTTTAAACTAAGCGAAGTAAAACAACAAATATTATAATCTAAGCAAAGTACAACAACAAATATTATGATATAAGCAAAGTACAACAACAAATATTATAATATAAGAAAAGTACAACAACAAATATTATAAACTAAGCAAAGTACAACAATAAATATTATAATCTAAGCAAAGTACAACAACAAATATTATAATCTTGGTAAAGTACAACAAACAAATATTATAATCTAGGCAAAGTACAACAACAAATATTGTAATCTTTACAAAGTACAACAAACAAATATTATAATTTTGGCAAAGTACAACAACAAATATTATAATCTAAGCAAAGTACAACAAACAAATATTATAATCTTGGCAAAGTACAACAAACAAATATTATAATCTTGACAAAGTACAACAAACAAATATTATAAGCTAAGCAAAGTAAAATAAACAAATATTATTATCTTGGCAACGTACAACAAACAAATATAATCTAAGCAAAGTACAATAAACAAATATTATAATCTAAGCAAAGTACCACAAACAAATATTATAATCTTGGAAAAGTACAACAACAAATATTATATATTCTAGGCAGAGCATAGAACACAAATATTATATTCTAGGCAGAGCATAGAACACAAATATTATATTCTAGGCAGAGCATAGAACACAAATTTTATATTCTAGGCAGAACTTAGAACACAAATATTATATTCTAGGCAGAGCAAAGAACACAAATATTATATTGTAGGCAGAGCAAAGAAAACAAATATTATATTCTAGGCAGAGCATAGAACACAAATATTATATTCTAGGCAGAGCATAGAACACAAATATTATATTCTAGTCAGAGCAAAGAAAACAAATATTATATTCTAGTCAGAGCAAAGAACACACATATTATATTCTAGTCAGAGCATAGAACACAAATATTATATTCTAGTCAGAGCAAAGAAAACAAATATTATATTCTAGTCAGAGCAAAGAACACAAATATTATATTCTAGGCAGAGCAAAGAAAACAAATATTATATTCTAGGCAGAGCAAAGAAAACAAATATTATATTCTAGGCAGAGCAAAGAAAACAAATATTATATTCTAGGCAGAGCAAAAAAAACAAATATTATAATCTAGGCAGAGCATAGAAAACAAATATTATATTCTAGGCAGAGCATAGAAAACAAATATTATATTCTAGGCAGAGCAAAGAAAAAAATATTATATTCTAGGCAGAGCATAGAAAACAAATATTATATTCTAGGCAGAGCATAGAAAACAAATATTATATTCTAGGCAGAGCATAGAAAACAAATATTATATTCTAGGCAGAGCAAAGAAAAAAAATATTATATTCTAGGCAGAGCATAGAAAACAAATATTATAATCTTGGCAAAGTACAAGAAAACAAATATTATATTCTAGGCAGAGCATAGAAAACAAATATTATATTCTAGGCAGAGCATAGAAAAAAAATAGCGGAGGAAATGAAAAATGAGTTTGCCAAGGATAGGGCAAAACTTAAACAGGTATTTTTATTATTTACTCAGAATTTTTATTAAACGGCCTGCATTTGATTTGATATGGAAATTCTAGTAATCCCTGAACCAAAATGTAATATACTACAATATGAAATACAATAGAGATACTTATTTTTTTCTAAATTTTGAGAAATAAATCCTGGGAGGTGTAGAATAAAAGATATATTTGAAAAGTATATTGGATTTCGATAAGAAGAGAACAAATCTCAAATAATATGCATTTACAACACAAATTTTACACGTTGCGTTCTTTATTACAATTTGATTGTTGGAAAAGTTCAAAAGTGTTTTATCGCAAGTTTTAGCCTTTTTTTCAGCAACAAAAATCATGGAAGATGACTTGATTTCGTAATAGGAAATGCACACTGAAATGATAGCAGAAAGAGAGAGAGCCAAAGTACAAACTGATGTCAGTGAAGAGGGTCAAGTTGGTAATTAACTTTTTGAAAATTTGATTCTAATTTTACTTCTGTATATATGCGCATCTTCAAAAAGGAAATGGTTGAAAAAGCTTAATGCTATTGCTTAGAAAGGAGAAGTCCAATAAAATTTATTTATTTTATAAAAAAAATAACTAGCTGAAGTGCCTGGCGTTACCCGTAAAAAAAATTGAATTTGGAAAAACATTTTATTTTAAAAAATGTGATTTTTGAATTAAAATGTTGAAGCTTTTTTAGCTTTTGTTCGATCCAGCCGTTTGGCCAACCAGCTATAGCTAAAATATATACAAATATATATGAGCGAAGAGAATTATTATATAGATATTATCGCAATGGCTGTGCGGCATTTTCAATCTGTTGCACTCGAGGGAAGAGTCGAGGAGAACTATTAACTGATGTCGTCTTCGTTATCAAAAATCCACAAGATTGAATTGGAATGAATATTTTCAAAAGTTACACTCGCAACCTTTAAATTTAATATATCACGGTTTCAGTGTTATAATGCAACATAGTTAATTTACATGCTCCACTCGCCGCTCATAACATTAAGATTTTTAAACCTTTTGCTTATTCGATCATAGAGACGCTATTGATAGCAGCAAAATTAGTAGAGAACTGAGAACTGATCAAAATAGATCCGATTTTAGCCTATATCCTTTTTAGCGAACACTCACTTTATTAATATGATAAAATCACTTACAATGACAATAAAGAAAAGATCAAATTTAAGACAAAATTCCAGGTCAAGCCGTTCTTTGACTTTTCGCAAATCCCTATAATTTCCAGTCAAAGCATTCTTTAAACTTATTTGATTGATCAAGCCTTTTTTGTTCCAGATTCATTTTTAGAGTAAAAATATTCTTTTATAATTATATTAAAGAATCCAAAATCTGTTTAGATTCTCGAGGAAATCGAATAAAAAACCAAAGAATAGACTGGAATAAACCAGAATCTAAAAGAATACAAGTTGTTGTTCGAACCAGGTAAATCGTTAGTTTTAGAAAAGTAAATTTACTAGAAAATTGGATCATTTTATTTTTGTGCACTGTCCCTTTTTGTCTTTTACATTATACATATTTAAATATATTTCAATATTACCAGCTTCACAAGGCTTAATTATCTTAGCATAAAATATATAGATATTCATTGATTTTTCTCGCATTATACACATTTGTTCATTTTTCAATGGGTTTGTGGTTAACAATTACGATATTGGATAAGCCCATTTGGGACAGTCTTCTTTTTTTGTTAATTTAACATGATAACTAATTTTTCGCTTTTACCTCACCCACGAACTCAAATATACATAGCATATTGTAGATTTGAATGATACAAATCAACATAATCGTCAGTTTACAATTAACGGTTTTTCCATCGTGTTGACAGTATTGTTTTAGACCATTAAATGTTCGTGAAATCAAGGAGGAAGCAAAAGATATTCTTTACATGGATGAAATCAACAATGAATGTACTCTCTTGTGTCCTCCAGCAAAACAACAGGTTGCAGCATTTTAAGTCGTCTTTATTTTTCGTGTGGAAAAGTTGGCGCGGATCGACAGATAAATAAAAATAACAATGCCTCCCTAATAATATGTTTTATTTGCCAACGAGCTTGCATTTAATATTGCTTTTAGAATTAGACTATCATAATGATCTATTTGTTTAAAATGGAAGATCATAATGATATTTTTTTTAGAATAGAAGATCATAATGATCTATTTGTTTAAAATGGAAGACCATAATGATTTATTTGTTTAGAATGGTAGATCATAATGATCTATTTGTTTAGAATGGAAGATCATAATGATCTATTTGTTTAGAATGGAAGACCATAATGATCTTTTTGTTTAGAATAGCAGATCATAACGATCTATTTGTTAGGAATAGAAGATCACAATGATAAATTTGTTCAGAATGGAAGATCATAATGATCTATTTGTTTACAATGGAAGATCAAAATGATGTATTTGTTTAGAATGGAAGATCATAATAGTCTATTTGTTTACGATGGAAGATCAAAATGATGTATTTTTTAGAATGGAAAATCATAATGATGCATTTGTTTAGAATGGAAGATCATAATGATGTATTTGTTTTGAATGGAAAATCATAATAACGTATTTGTTTAGAATTAAAGATCCAAATGATCTATTTGTTAGGAATTGATGATCATAATGATGTATTTGTTTAGAATGGAAGATCATATTGATCTATCCGTTCAGAATGATAGATCATAATGATCTATTTGTTTAAAATGGAAGATTATAATGATCTATTTGTTTAGAATCGAAGATCATGATGATGTATTTGTTTAGAATGGAAGATCATAATGATCTATTTGTTTAGAATGGAAGTGCAAGAAAATCTGTTACATTTGTATTTGATCGTGTCTACAATGCTTCAACTACTACAGCACAAATATACAATGAAATTCCATACTCATTGGTTCAGAGCTTTCTAGAAGGGTAATTCATTAATAAGTAAAACAGCTTTAATCACTGTACATTGCAACTCTACAGTATGTACTCCAATATATACAATGGTAGGCATATTTACCAATACCATGCTGTCGACGTCATATTACAGAATTGCATCTTATTAAGACTACATAGTACATACAACACATATTTGAATTATGTAAACAAAGGGAAGCTGTTAAGTTAATAAGAAGGAAATACATTTTTTATTAGCATCTTATTATATTATATATATTGCAACTGTATGTACTCAAAGTACAATGTTACTGTTTAGTTTGTTCTCTCGGTACAATACTATTTTCCTGTGTACTCTAAGTACAATACCACTGTACTAAATGTACTATAGATAAAATGGAACTGCACTGGTGTACTCCAAGTACATTACTACTGTACTATATGTTACAATGTGTACTATAGGTACAATTCACCCGTATTATATGTACTCGAGGTAAAATACTACTATTCTGTATGTACTCTAGGTACAATACAGCTGCAGTATATGTACTCTATTTACAATACTACTGTACTGTATGTACTCCAAGTGCAATGTTACTTTAGGTACAATTCTACTGTACTGGCCTATGGACAGACCGGTTCCGGAAAATCATTTACAATGCAGGAAGACCCAGATCATATAGGTCAGCTAGTTAGAAATTATGTAAGAAAGTTTCTGGAAAAACGTAAATAAAAAAGTCCCAATTTTCTGAAGTCCTTGGACAAAATGTATCTGGATATAAAGTCCTAAGTTTTAGATTCCTGGGACTTTTTTTCCTAAAATGGAGACTTTCTTCCTATCACCAAAGTCTCAGGAAATAAGTCCTGAAAAAAATATATCCAAAGTAAAAAGTCCTGAGCCTTCCACAGGACTTTCCAGTGCCAAATTTAGGACTTTATTTCCAAAACCTTTTTTTCAGAGATCTTTTTTGTCGTTTTTGACTTTTGATTTTCGAAAGTAAAAATGGTTTTTACTCGACTTATAAAAGTTAGAGAAGCTGTCAATTATCAGATTCTTTTAATGTTTACTTGTAAACTTATAAACTTGTAAACTTGTACACTTGTAAACTTATAAACTTGTAAACTTGTAAACTTGTAAACTTATAAACTTGTAAACTTGTAAACTTGTAAACTTGTAAAAAGGTAATTTAAAAAAACAATTTAAGAAATTTAAAGCTAAAAAGTCGTCTTCATTGTATTGATACAAACTCCGACAACTGTTTAAATATCTATTTTTCTAGGAATCATACCGCGTGCAATAGTTCATATTTTTGAAGGAAAAGAGGCCGACGAAGATCAGGAATGATAATGTTTACTTGGCAAAAGTTTTTATATTTTATTATACATTGGCTGACACATGATGTCCTTGAAATATGATAATTTTAGATTTTATTGGACTGCTGCTACTGAAAAATATTTTTAATAGTGTCTTTGCAAAAGGTATCATACCTTTCCGCTGCAATTCTAAACAACAAATCGGCTTTTTCTTCGGTCGTAGATATATTTGAAAAGTAAGACTAATGCCTATGAATAGTTAATAGGCTAATTAGATTACCATGAAATTACCCAAATAAGTGAACGGTCTCTTTAACTCCCCTTGCTTTTTAATGGATTAGCCCACTACAACCACATCTAGACTCTTGCCCCGCCTACTGTTTATAGTTTAAATACAATTTTAGGTCAAAACACAAACTTACTTAGAGTATATTTTTTAAAACGATGGATTTTTTCAGTGAAACTAACATAAAGTCGGTTAGTTTTTCGTTTTCAATAGTTCACTAACAGTTCGTTTATTTAAATCCATCGTGTTTTGTCTAAAAAACCAGCTTCGTTAGTTCAGAAAAATTAAAAACAAAAGAAGTAAGTTTTTTAATTCGTTTTTATAAAAGAATTATCAACAATAAGTGTTCATCACTTTAAGTCTAAATTAAAAGAAATTTTCCTCTTTTGTAGAAACTTCATATATTTAATGTTTAGACAAATCTGAAGAGAAAAATAAACAAATACTAATGCAGTCTTTTCAATTATATTTTTCAATTATTCATTTTTGTTATTAACGGAAAATTTTTTATTTTTTTTAAATTCTAAACATTATAAATTTGATTTGGGCCAGGATACGACCTATGATGTGAGAGTTTCATATTTAGAAATATATAATGAAGAAATAAGGTAGATCAATTTTCTATATATTTTTAACCAACTAACAATGTATAAACAAGATAAGGAAGGAAACATACCTGTATTCACGTTGTTTTACACAATAATAATAATAAGTATACTGGGTTAAGGTTTACTAGAAACCTAACTTACCCTAAAAACATTCTTTCCAACAGAGTGAACAGTGGTATAAAGAAATACTCTTACAGTCAAATAGTGATTTCATTCCTTCTAGAATTAAAGATACAATTAAAGTTCTTAAAACAAAGATATAACGAATACTTCTTTTAAACTTATCCAAAAATTGTTTAATTTGTATGTTTTTATTATAATGACGACAGTAGCTGTTTTTATATGTTTATGATGATTTATTAGATGGAATATGACTTAAAAAAGTGTTAAAAAAATGTACGAATAACATACCAAAAAATATTAGATGTCCTTTAAAAAAAATAAAATAGAACCCAACATCAGTTATATTGTTACATGATTACGTATCTACATGCATTAATGCAGAAGAATACAAACAAGAAATTTCTAATGCAGATTTATTATTTTAACAACTTTGACTCCTACTAGACAGGGTTGCTTGGTAAATCTACAAGGAACTAAACCAAACCAAATCATGAATCAAGATATGGAGGTGTTGAAAACAATTAATTTGTGTCTAATGTTTAATTTTGTAAGATTTCGTGTAGATTTGGAGAGCTGTTTACACCAACCCGGACTTTGAAATTTGTCTTCTATTTATCAAATAAATTTCCTTTAAACTTTGATAAATGAAGAAACATATTCCAACATTGATTTCTGAAGAAAACATCATTTGTCACAGAAAAAAAACAATAGTTTCGCGGGTTTTTTCTTTGTCCTGAAAAATTCAACAATATCGGGAAAAGGGATAATTTTAATTGAGAAATCAAGCGTTTATCTTCAATTTAACAGTCACCACAATAAATATCAAGATAAAGGTTCAAGATTAACGATAATTTTCCAAAAAGTTTTGACTTCTCCATTTTTGTTTAAAAATAATAATCAGATTTAGTTTGTTACTGTTTCAGGGATATTCTTAGCGAAGATCCAACACAAAAATTAGAAATTAAGGTATTCAATCAAATTATAGGATTTTAAGGATTAGAGTTTTTAAACAGAGCTTTGACGTAGATACTAATTTCTAAAATGATTCAAGACAAAAAAATGAAAATGGCTAAAAAAGGACTCTTAGGTACACTGATGGCCATATCTGATTCACAACGAGACAATTTAAAACAAATATTTGATCAATAATGGATTTATTATTGTCGTTTTGCTATATTACAAATTGTTTAACACTGTAACCATGGAGTTGAAAAAAATAAAATTTAAAAATGAAAAACGCGGAAAGCTTATTCATTCTTGTTGGTACAAAGCTTTTACGGGCACCATTGAAACTACGTGTACAGTCCCATTATTTTCTATTATTTGATCCTATATCTATCTAGGGGGAGAAGGTGGAAGGACTGACAATACATCCTGTGGATTCTATATCCTCATGTGCTCACTATATGAGAGTTGGACTTGCAAACAGGTCAACTTTATAATAAACCTTTCATACTTAAAACTATAAGAATTGAACTAGATCAATTTGTAAAATGTTATAATATCAGAGTGCTGTGTTACATCCTAAATTTTCAAAGGAATCTAGAAATTTTATTTATATTTTTTTTTTTTTTGGGGGGGGGGGTAAATTAAAAGTTTTTTTCTTAAATTATTTTTTGTTGCTTTTTTAAAAATTCTCTAATATTTTCTTTTTGTCTCTTATTATATAAAAGGCTACCCACAAAGGATCAGACTGTAAAGACGACCTTAAATCCTGTCTTCTGCCCTAAATATAGCTTTTAACGGTGTACTTAATGATTTGGCAAGGAAAACAAAAAGTTGCAGGGAATCCTATATACAAGATACGAGACAGTATACATTCCGTACAGTCGTCTCTGAAGTATCATCCTTTGTGGATAATCCTGTAGTTCTATAGTGTCTTTTGCGTTTTTAAAGGGACTGCACATGAAAATAACATGGGACCCTCATAGAGTGGCATGTTCTATTCACTGTACGGTACCCATCAATCTTTATCGAATTTCTAGCGTGGAAAGTGATAAATACTTTTATTTCTTGAATTGAATCTGTATAAAATAAAGTCAATCAGCCACTTTTTTAGAGATTCCACTTAACCTTTTTATCTTTAGAGTTACCTCCGCAACAACGATGAACTCTCATTCTTCTAGATCTCACGCTATTTTTACAGTGTACATGAGAGTAGTGTACACTGATCCACTAGGACACCAACATCATAGGTACAGTACATGCTGCTATTTTTACAATGTACATGAGAGTAGTGTACATCTGATCCACTTGGACATCAACATCAAAGGTACAGTACAGTACATGCTGCTATTTTTACAGTGTACATGATTGCATTGAAGAGTAATTGGGGTAGCGTTCTTAATTTTTTCAGGGATACATTAGGCTTCAGAACTTCAACATCTATGATTATTTAAAATTACATTTTGTAGTATACTATAACAAGACATATGTACTGTACATAATATTTTTACATGTAGATAGGCAATAAAAAATAGTGCATCAAATAAGCATCTTTAATGGGTTCAATAAAAAAAGATTAACTGATTTTGAAAACAGATTATGAAATGAGAAATTAAAAGAGAGTAGAGTTAAGTAAATATTATTATTATTATCTTTAAAAAATATCTGAAATTTTTTTAATCATAATTAAAATAAGAAACTAAAAGATTTAAATAATCATTTTTAGAAAAGCCAAATTGAACCTGGTTGACTTGGCTGGGAGTGAACGTCATGGAAAGACTGGTAACGTATTTTTTTGCCACAAACTCTGAGAAACATACCTGTATTCACGTTGTTTTACACAATAATAATAATAAGTATACTGGGTTAAGGTTTACTAGAAACCTAACTTACCCTAAAAACATTCTGATGGAGAAAATCCAACTCCAAATTCCCATGATACAACTCAATCTAGAACTCAAGATTCATCATGAATAATACCATAGTCAATATCAATCAGGATACAACTCAGTCTGTATTCTCAGGTATCTGTCTTACAAGATACATCTCAATCAGGAACTCAAGGTTCACTGGAATACCATAGTCTATATCAAACCGGATACGACTCAGTCTGTATTCTTAGGAATCTGTCTTACAAGATGCAACTCAATGTAATTCCTAATCTATATCTATCTTTTAAGAAAGTGATTCAGGACGCTTCTTGTTTCCTTACCAAGAAATAATTACTCTCACATTGTAATCAAAGCGGAGTATTATTCCAACTGACTTTTATTTTGAATTCTATGATACAGGTTAAGTTAATGATTGTAATTACAAGTTTTATGTAGTTTTTTACACCGTATTTAGCTAAATCGTGAAAGAGGTTTTAGCATTTATTTATATATAGCGTAGTAAAGATAATCATGTTACGTAGTTATTTACAAACGTCGATAATTAATGGAAAGCGTAGTTAGGTTATTAATAATGTACAACATAGTTCAGGTTTACAGATATAGGGTTACAGGATATTCATTACATTATGACGGTCGATCTGTGTCCTGAGAAGCAGTCAATATCAGGAGCAGTATTTCAGATGAGCTTCTAGTCATGGGTTCAAGAAATATCTGCACAGGGGATAGATGGATTTCAAACCCAGGATACAAGAAGATATACCGGGAACCCCAACCTGTGGATCTGTGGAAACTGTAATAGCAGTATATCTACATCGCTAATTTAGCTCATTGTTTTATATAAAATTGTTTCTTTTATTGTCTCTGGGCGGGTCCTTTCAAATTTAACACTATTAACAATTTTATATTTATATATTGATTCTCATGAGACGCAATAATAAAAATAAATACCTATATTTCGCGAATTATTGGGTTTAAATTGGTTTAAAAAAAATAATTTATATCTACATTTTTTTGTCGAGGAAAAATTTCATAATTCTAATCTAACTTCTCAAACTCAAATTTTCTACTCCCTTTATCTTTGCAACCTGATGGTGTAAACATTAGATATTTTAATTAGCAGAATTTAAAGTGAAATATAATAAAGGTCTAGATATCAGGTTTTAACGATATAAGGATTGTAAAAAAACGTTTTTAACAGCCGTTTTAACGTTTGGATAGAAACAACAATACGCTGTTCATTAATGATAATTGTGTTTTACTGTTATTATACTATTTATAGAATGGGGTTTTCCAGACACATTAATCAAACTATAAAAGAAGTTTTATATTTTTCCTAAAACATTCATAATGCTAATAATTCAAACATTGTGATATTGAACTTATGTAGTATGCTTAAATGTCTGACGATTTTCTTGTGGTGTTAACAACACAGACATAATTTCAAGTAACCCTCTATATAAAATGGGTATGTCTGATTCACAACAGTACTCTGTAAATCCCTCTCTCTCCCGTAATTTGAGGTAGATATTGTCGTTTTTCCTCCACTAAATCTGCAGCACTTTCAAGTTTAAAGAGAAATCACAATTAAAAAATGATTAATTAGGAAATAAGAAAATATCATGTAACTAGCTGAAGGGTCAGGCGTTGCCTATGGAAAAAAAAATAATTTGAAAAAAAATTAAAAAGTTTTTTTTAAATTTAAAAAATTATAAATGTTGGAGAAAAATCTTTTAACCTTAAACACCCCACGGCGGCCCAAACTGCAACTGCAACTGTAAACTTGTATCTTTCTTTGCTTAATTATTATATAAGTCATCAAAAAAAAACTATATTCTACAAGTAGAAGACTTGTTTTTTTTGAAAATGTCGTCATATTTTGAGAGTTTTATGTCTTCATTATACAAACTCATCCTAAGTGAGTTCCCCTGTAATAAAATTATTATTTTAAATTGTCAAAATATTAATTTGTTTAGGTAAAGTTATTCAAGCATTATCAGAGGATAAGCCTGGACATGTTCCATACAGAGAGAGTAAATTAACAAGACTTCTGCAGGTCAATATATTATTTCCAAATTATTGTATTAGAATTTAATCTCGTGTTTGTAACAAAGGAATTGAGTTTTTGCCGCAAACTCTGATTTTCTAATGCCTATATTTTCAAACCAACGCCGTAGACTTTAGATATTTTAAACTACTAATTCTGTTTATCAAATAATCTAAGTTTGAAATGTGACCGTGAGTTTCCACAAAAAATTGTGCCCAATCGGTTTTGCTATTTTGACATTTATTGGTTAGAATCAAACAGACAGACAAGCCAAAATTTTGTATGTAAGAAAATATTGAATAATAATGCGCAATAGTTAAAAAATAATGAATTTTAAGGATTCACTCGGAGGGAACGCGCGAACCATGATGATAGCGTGCTTGTCTCCCGCTGAAACTAATTTTGAAGAAACTATTTCAACTCTTAAATACGCGCACACGACTAAATCAGTTCATAACAGGTAGAATATCTATATCTATATTTTTATATGTAGAATAAAGTGCTTTATTTGGTTATATTTAAAAAATTGCTTTCAACTATAATAGCATTGCAAGAAGAGATGTTTGCATAACAAAAATGACTTCTTAATAAAATATCATCATTAGGTTTGTATATCTTTAATCGCGAAATGTTTTTCTTCACTCAGTGTAACATTTACAGGACATTAAAAAACAAATATGCAAAATAATGAATTTTTGAAATTTAGAGCTAAGAAATTCAATTCAAGAGCTAAGCTTTGTAGGGTTTATTGTTTGTTTTTGATTTTTTTTCCTCCAGTAATTACTCCATATATATCTTTGTTGACTTGAAAAGTCACTATAATAAAATAAAGAGATCTAAAATGGATATTTCTAACATTTATTTAAAAAAACAAGTGTTTTGAAATATTTGCATTTAAGGCGGAGTTAAAATTGGTTGATTTAGAAATTAACAAAGGAATTATGGATGGATATTTGATGGTACTTCATGGGAGTGTTGCAGAGCTTCATGTTGGTGGAGCAGATCAACAGGAACTGGGGCAACAGGGCTTATCCAACCTAGTAGGCAGAGATCGCAGCTTTATCATGCTGGATTTGAGCGATTATGTTGTCTCTGGAAGTGGAGTGCATGATAAACTGGGAACCCTCGGGTAAGCCTGTCTGCTGCTAATTGAGTATCTGCGTCATCATCATAAAGGAGTCAAGAGGCTCCCTGTGTCGGAGCTGTTACTAGTTCAACTGTCCTAACATGACTGAATACCGGGAGCTGGGATGGGCGGAGATTCGACATGTCATGAATGTTGACAAGGACCCAAAAGACCAAATGATCCGAGAGCTACAAAATGAAATAAAAACCCTCAGGTAAAAAGAAGGGAATGATTCCAAAATATTACAAAATCCAGTGCAGACTGGATTTAATATTGATTTGTAATTTTGTTTGCAAATGTTTTCTGCTCAGTTTTAGAAAAATGCTTAAGCCAAATACCAAAATTGGAGGAACGTACGAATGAAGACGACAATCATGGCAAAGTTTTAGTTTTTATGTTTTTAAAAGACAAACTGAAAATACTTATTCTTATTCTAAATTAACATTGTGTTCGTAAAATCGAACTTACCAAAACAATTTAGCAATTATGGACATTTTGTTAAAACTATCAAAAAGTTGGTCTATGATGTTTATATCATAATGTTTACAATTTCGAAATGGTTTCGCTAGTTTGATATTAGAATTGTTTTAACTAGACATAGATTGGATAATACAGCCTTGGACCAGTGATCACGGAATTCTCAAGAGATCATCAAAATATTAACTTCTCGTCCGAGCCATATTCTCCTCATATTTTTGCCCGAACCACCTCGAAATCCTCGCCCTTCGGTCATAATATGTTTAAAAGTTTCTTTTTATTCTTGTAGATAAAACTATTTTAACAAATCTGGCCACGTTAGGGCATAACAAATGGATAGACTAAAGTAAACTTCAATTCAATTGAAACTATTTTTTTCGATTTACTAAAATTCAATACTACATTTATGCCCTAACGTGGCCCAATTCATAAAAATTAGTTTTATTTTGGAGGACTAGACACTTTCAAAAAATAATATTGGAAGGACGAGGACTTGGAGGTGGCTCGTACGAGAAGATGAGGAGAATGTGGCTCGGACTAGAAATTGTTGTGGCTGGCCTTCCTTCCCTCCCCCCCACTTCTTTTTCCTTTAAATGTCAGTTTTTCCCAAAATTTTACTTTTGTACCCAAAAAAGTGTTCAATTTTTAGACCTTTCTTCCATTTCATTGACGCATAATTTAGAAAGTCGCCTTCACATAGAAATGGAATTTAATAATTATAGAAAAACAAGGAATGTTCCATCAGGTTTATTTTTATTATTAGATGAAGGTTGAAGAAAAATGTTTTGAATTTAGATATCATTCTCAACCTACAGGCTTGTAAGCTGTAATTGCACCGACATGTAAATAAAACCAAAAATCAATAAATAAAATAATAATAATAATAAAAAATGGTTTTTACACAGATGGAAAATGAATATAATGATATAGGTTATTGAACATAATTCTTTGTGAAAAAAAGGAAAACAATACATTTGCATTGGAACTTTCAAATATACATTTATAAACCTGTAAAGTAATGATATAGGTAAATAAGTAAGAAAATAGTAAAAACTTTATTATTTATTATTGAAATATAACAAAAACATGCAAAATTATGTGTTTCATACTAATGAATTTTTCTGGCTAAGTGTCCATAGGTTTTAAGATACGTATTTTTTCCAATAAATACATAAATTTCATACCAGGTTCTTTTAAAGTGCATATCGTTTTTATTTGCATTATTACCAATAAATAAGTAAATTTCATCTCTGTAATGGGAAGACGACTTTTAGACTCAAGTTATGACTTTAAATATACCTTTGAGCATGAAACACATTGATTGTGCAGTGTAAACAGACTCATTTCAGTTAATAAGTGTTGAGATAAGTAACTAGTAAAACTTTGCTTTGTATCACCAAAAATTAATCTTAATTAAATTGCTTAAATGTCGTCTTCCTATTCCATAGTTTTTTGGTTCTCATTGTACAAGCATATTTTACGGATATAAAATACGAATCTTAACGGATATGAAGTATGTCGATCATATGTATTCACCATGTGAATACGATTTTTACTACTTTACTGCAAACTTATAAATACGAATAAATACGTACAGTAAACCTATTTACCAATATAAAACAGACGACATTATGATTCAGTTTTGCTAATTCTACCCAGCTTGCATGTAAACAAAGGGAAGCTGTGAGTTTGACGGGCAAATAATCTTTGCTGTGAAAATAATATATTCTTATGATACACAATTTATTGGTTTTATACGTACTAAAACATTAAAAATTAACTGTTTAAATTTTCTTAAATAAATTGTTTGGAATATATACCCTGAATTTAAGCACGATCGATTTGAAGTACATATCAGTGCAGTCACATGTTACCAAAGTGCGTACTGCATATTTCATCCTGCTGTAATCAGGGTTAAATATCCCAAAAAAAGAACTAATAAATAAACCTAAATGTCTCCATGTTTCATTACACATTTAAAGTTATCCCATGTTATGTCATATAACACAATAAAAATATTTACCCTTTTGATTCACAGCTTCCCTTTATTTACATAGCTGGAAAGTAAGCAAAGCTTCAATGAAATTGTCGTCGATATTATATTGGTATAAAGGTTAACCACTGTATAATTTTTGATGATGTGGGACACTCTTTATATATTTTTCCATGAATTTATATAAATTTTAAACTGAACATTTAATAGTTCAAATGAGTAAATAAGGTGCATGTTTGAACTACAGGAAATGACGTCGAATTATCTTTTATAGTTGGAATGAACAATGTTCAAACGATGTTCATGATCAATAGTTCAAACGGCGGTAGTTCAAATGCGGATCCACCCAACACTAGTGCAATCAGGTTATGTATGATCCGCTCTTCTGTCCAACCGTCCTATGTTCCCTATGTGCGTACAAAGGGCAGGCACCAGAAATACGCCATCGTGCAATCGATGTTTCACCTCAAAGACGATTGATTGAGTGAGAATCGATATCTGCTTTAGAATAGTTTGCGGCATTTGAGCGATAAATATCTGGGACTGGTTTGGTTTGGTACTGGTAGATCCTAGTCAGTAGCCTCTGGTGCTAAAAACATAAATTGCGTCACACGTCCTTGTACTTTCGTGTTTTTGAGTTGAATTTTCGGGAAAACATCTTGAAAGGGTTCCATGCATATGACATGAACAGCTCATGAATGCAATTTAAGTTTTCGGTGTTTATTTTGTCCGCGCAAACCTGCTAAATTCATTTATTTCATCTAAAAATAATTGTTGTTGAGAAAATCAGATTAAAATAAATATTTCGATATTTCAGAAGTTTAATTGTTAGAACATGGCCGAGCACCCGTCCACGACCCTGTTTCGTGATTATATTCGTATAGAAACTGTTCAGCCTAACCCTGATTATCCTACGTGTATGAAGTTTCTTGGTGAACAGGCTGAACGGTTAGATCTACCTTTCAAGGAACTCAATAATTTGATTCAATTATTATTTTATATTGCATTTAAAGTTGTTTAAGGACCCCTCACTCTTAGATGTGGCTTGGTTATTTCTTTAACTTTTTTATATAATTTTCATCATATTCTAGAATATTTTTTGCAGTTTAATTCTTTAAAACTCATGAGGGAAAAGGGGCGTCAAATGAAAAGTTATACAAGAAAGATGATCACCTCTTCCGTCATCAGGGGCATATTTAGTTAGACCTAATAATCACCCCCCGACATTTAAAGCTATTTAGCCCTTGCATGTTTATTTCTGCTATTTAGGGAATATGAAAAGGTAATTTCCTAGTATTCGAGTTTTGGACACCCCCGTCCCCCCCCCCCCCCNCGAGGAAGGAAATCAATAAGGGGGGGGGTCCAAAAATCGTAAACTAGGACGGATCCTATTAATAAGCTTTAATGTTACAAATAGGAGGGGATACATTTGCCCATTTATTTCCCCACGGGGTCAATTCTTCATAATTATTATCCCCCACTTATTTTTTTGTCATTTGTTATTGTTGTGTGAAGATAATAGAATGCGTCGCTGGTAAACCTATATTTATCCTAACCTGGGCAGGAACTCAACCAGACGCTCAATCAATCTTGTTAAACTCACACACTGATGTTGTTCCAGTCTATCCGGACTCATGGAAGCATCCACCATTCTCCGCATTCAAGGTTATTTCACGGCTACATATTTTCTTGAAAAATCGTTTTCTCCCCTCTTTAAATAGTCTTAAAACGGATGAGGGAGTGGGGGGTGTAACTTTCTAAATTTTTCTGAATTACTTTAAAGAAAAAGTATAGTTGAACTATCTTATTTTAACCCTACTTACTATGACATCTTTTTTATATTGAATACATGACATGTCAAAAAAATAGACTAACGTAATTTCACATAAATAAACTAGCAATTTCTCCGCTCAAAAATTGGCATTATTTAAATTAGTAATAATGACATTTATGATTCCATAATTGTTATGAATTAAAAAATTGCATTTTTTCTCTTTAATTTCTCAAGACGCTTTCAAGGAGAGCAAGTTCCAAAAATTTAGATACTTGCAAAGTTGCTCCTCGATCGGAACTAAAATGATTTTTTAAAACTTTTAAACATTCTCTTAAAAATAAGGAACAATCCCTAGGGGCAGTTCCAATAGAATTTGAATCCTGGATCCGTTTTATATAAAACGGGGATAATTTCCTATTATCATATCATTTCCTATTATCATTTTTGTACACAGCATTTTAGGACATTTTTGGAGCCATGTGGCCGCTACGCCCGGCCCCCTGTCCTGTTCTTGTTAATTATCTTAATTGTTCGGCTCCCTAGTCTTACCTGACATATCTTTGAAATAAGACAAATAAATACTAATTTGTTTTGTTAAAAATAGTTGAAATCTAGGTTATGTACATAATTGATAGGAGAGGGGGGGGGGTTAAGAAATCTTATTAGAGAGCTGAAACCTAAAACAGGATCCAGATACTGATCCAGCTCTCAAATATTTCCTTTAGATTTAAAATTTCAATAATTAAAGGAAACTTTTTAAATAATTTCTTTTCCCGTTTTTTCTCTCAAAACATACAAGATAGAATAAAAATATAAAAAATGTAATTTTGACATTTGGTTGTATAATAGGCGAGGATTTATGTCTACTTGATTATTTGATTAGGATGAGAATGGTGATATATACGGACGAGGGACCCAGGACATGAAGTGTGTTGGAATACAACATATAGAAGCTGTCCGTCAACTCAAGGCACGGAAATATATATTTGCATAACACCCCAGGTTCGCATCAAACAATCTAAATACCCCAATATGTGTAAACTGAAAATAATTTTATAACACCCCGGGTTCTCTCTAGACTAGCAAAATACCTCAATAACATGTGTATATAATTTTTTAACACCCCGGGTTTTCTTCAAACAACTGAAATACCCCAATATGTGTAAATAATTTTATAACACCCCGGGTTCTCTCTAGACTAGCAAAATACCTCAATAACATGTGTATATAATTTTTTAACACCCCGGGTTTTCTTCAAACAACTGAAATACCCCAATATGTGTAAATAATTTTATAACACCTCGGGTTCTCTTTAAATACCCAAATGTGTGTTTATACTTTTATAACACCGGCCCCGGCTTCTCTTCAAACAATCTAAATACCCGAATATGTGTTCATACAACATCCCGGGTTCTCTTCAAACAACCAAAATACCCGAATATGTGTTTATAATTTTATAACATCCTGGCTTCGCTTCATACAACCTAAATGCCCCGATATCTGTGTTTATATTTTGATAAAACATCTTTTCCTGTTCTCTAAAAATCCTTTTCTGAAAGGGGGAGAATCTTGTTAGTTGTTGATGAAGGAGGGGGCAGTATAAAAATACATATTCCTTATTATTTGATAGATTTACGGGTAAATGCAATCATTTTGGGAAAAAATATAAACTGCTGACACCAGGAGTCGGGACGACGGTTGAAACGAACCATCCACCTCTCCTTTGTACCGGACGAGGAGATCGGTGGGTTGGACGGGATGAAGGTGTTCGTCCACACCAAGGAGTTCAAGGCAGGAGTTTACAATTTTCTTAACATTCATATGTTTTTTACAATGGAACAGAAAGAGGTTTGTTAGACTCAAGTTTTGATTTAAATAGTCCAATGAACCGGAAACAAAGCAATTGTGCAATGTACACAGACCCATATCATTTCATAAGTTGATATTCAAGGTACAGGTAAAACTAATTGCTTCTTTGTAACATATCAAGTAGTTCTGGCTGGTTCCTTTTCCACATCAAAGCCTTATTGTAATATCGAGAGAATAAACCAATGGTCGTTCATTTTCTTAGAAATTCGTATTCCTTTAGGCTCTGTTATAAAGTCGTTTTATTAAAAGTAATTAAATCAAATTTCGGAATAATAATTGTATTAAAAATTCAAAAATTAACTTAAGTTAGGATGAGAATGCAAAGGTTAAAATGATCAAGTAGGAATTCAAAAGAAGCTAAATTAAATAAGGTCTTTTAAATAAAAAAAATTGACAAGAAAATAACTCAGTGGTGTATATTTTTCACAATTATTTTTGATGAATTTGGGAAAAAGATGGAAATTTGGACATCAATAGGCAACTTTTTTCATTCTTTATCACACTTTTTCCCAAAAATTAATTTTTTTCCCTAAAATCATTTTTTCTCCCAAATTAAGCGAATAAAACTCTAGATTTTTTTGCGTTCCGCGGAAGATGATTTTCAAAAAGGGGGAAAGTGGGGAGAATTGTGCGAGAGTAAAGACGAGCAAAATATTCACTTCAACGAAATTGGAACTCTAAGATCGAAATTGAAATACCTCAGTTTTCTCGAAAACTGTGCAAAGCTTATTTAACACAAAAGGATGAACTTAGTAACTTAACCTCCCTCTGTTCGGGAAACATAGGTCGGTAATGTTTGTCAAACTGCAGTAAAAATTATATCGAGGAAGGAAATCAATAAAACTTGAAAAGCTCTGTTGTTTCCAGGACTTGAATGTTGGATTTATCCTGGACGAGGGTATAGCAGTTCCTGATGATACTATTCCAGTTTACTACGGAGAGAGGAATGTTTTCTGGATTGAGATTATTTGCCCTGGCAGCCCGGGACACGGTTCCAGGTACAGACAGGGTCAGGGGTGTATGATTTTTTGAGGCGGGGGGGATAATTCTTTGAAATATACTTTGCTTGTCTGTTTGTTGTTTGTTTGTATCCAATTAACATCAAAACGTTTGAACTGATTGCGCCCAAATTTTGTTAGGGATCTCATATAACCTCAGGGAAAGAATATGGATGATCAAAATTAAAAAAATTTGCCTCTCCGATGTAATTTGACTTTTATTAAATTTAAAAAAATCCACGATTTTTTTTATTAAGTCCGAGAACTTTGTTTTTTGTTTTCTTTTACAATGTATACAAAGTGAAAATGTTAACAATTGAAGTAGTTGTGAAGTTTTAAGGGTTTCTTGTCAATGAATTGGTAAAACTAGATGACTTTAATCAAATAAATGCTGTTATAGTTTGAAGTATGAGAAAGGGGTGGGGGGGGCTCCTGCTGTAATCAGGGTTAAATATCCCAAAAAAAGAACTAATAAATAAACCTAAATGTCTCCATGTTTCATTACACATTTAAAGTTATCCCATGTAAGGAAAAAAAATATGAAGAACCGTATTTTTAAAAGGGGGGAACTTAACTTTTATTCAAATTGTTCACTTATCCCTTCAAATCTTTAAAAATAATAATAATAAAAAAGTTGAACGATATGCTTCTTATATTTATTTAATACAGCTAGACCCAGTAAACTGTAGGAAAGGAAAACTATCTAACGTGAATTTGATGTTGGATAGAAAAAAGTTTTAACAGTTGTGAAATGGGTCTGTGTTCACTAGACAATTACTGAGCTTCACGTTCATTTAAATTATATATTTAATATTGATGCAGTCGTTTTCCACAGTTCCACAGTTGAAAATAAATATTTTTGTTTCAGGTTCTTGGAGAACAACGCGGCATTGAAGGCGCAGTACATGATCAACAAGCTGATGGAGTTTAGGGATAAAGAGAAGAAAAGATTACTCGATAATCCTCAGCTAACCCTGGGGGACGTTACCACAGTCAACCTCACCATTATGGAAGGCGGGGTTCAGGTAAGGGGCTCAGCAGGGATGGAGGGGAGGGGGGTTCCTATTTAACTTCTTGGATCCGGTGTAGTGCATGGGGAGGGGGACGCCTCCCTTGCATGGACACCTCCCCCTAAAGTTTTAACCATTTCAAGACACTGTTAGACATAAAAATCAATTTAAAACATTAAAAATTATTAGTTGACATGTATTAAACATGCATTTTTTTCTTAAATGTATTTTAAAGGGGGTAAAGGCAAATAAAAGACATTTCCTCTCGAATGTCGTTTTTCTTTCAAATCCCCAAACAATTAATATTTACTCGAGACATAGGTATCTTCTTCCCATAGTATTTGGTAGCCGGGGGGTGCCGGAGCTCATGGGAGTTAGCCCCGATGGCGGTCTGGGCTCTGCATGTTAGGGGTAAATGCAAAAAATTATCGTTTTCCTTCCAAATATCAAATAATCTATATCAATGGAAGAGGATCTTATCTTTTAATGTGTTTTTCCAATCAAAATACATTAATAAATATCGGAAAATGTCGGAAAATGTCACAACTTTGCTATTTATGTCTAACATTGTGTTGAAATGGTTAAAACTTTAAGGGGAGGTGTCAGAGTGTCTCCATCCAGGGAGTTAGTTGTCCCATCCACGACACCGGGTTTGAAAAATATTCAGATTCACGAATCTGGATCCAAATTTAATATTAACCTAACCTATAAAATTAAATGTTCTCTATAAACATACATATTAATTTAATTTTCAAATATGAATTAATAACCATTTTTTAATCGATCTTTTTTATAGAGTAAATATTGCGCCTTTATAATAATTTTCAGCTTATTAATTTTTCATTTTAAATAAAACCCGTTAATGCTAAATTCTTAAAATTAATTCATTGAAAGCAAGTAATATAGAACATATACTGGTAAAAATCGGGGTTTTTTTTCAAACTAAAATATAGCCATTTATTCGAGTTTTAATCAAAAGGTGACATGTGCTCAATTATGATAATTGTGCAGCTTATTGTGATAATCTGTGCGGAGACAACTTCAATTTGTGAAAATTTTATCAAATAAGTTAGTCAATGAAATGCAAGGCTAGAAAGATATTGTTAGTCCAAATTATTAAGCTAAAAATCTAAAATTAAAATAATTACGCAAAAATTCAAACTATATCTGATTTTCCCTTTTAAATAATAGTTTTATCCCTAAAAATATTCGTTTTTGTCAATTGATCAAATGCAAATAAAAATTATTTAAAAATAGGAACTTATCAAGAAATATAAGGAATTAGTTTTTACCTCAAATTATGATTTTCTTTTATCTTTGCGACCCAATGTTCTAGAGCTTAGATATTTCAAACTATGGTTTATGTTATATCAAATAATCTAAGTTGGAAATATCAAAGGTTTACACCATCGGGTTACAAAGATATACAAAGATATAGTGATGAGAATTAAGTTTGTGACAAACACCTGATTTCTTTTCTGACCATTTTTTATTTGAGAAAAAATCAAACAATCAATTTATGGGAAAGGACGCTTGTCGCTCATCTACTGCAGGGAAACCTCTTTTACCCGAGCTGGCTCTCGAGGACGGCCTCTCCCTCATTATCGTCCAAGACCTCTTGCTTTGACACCTTGTAGTCTCTCCGCCTCTCCCCTTCCAGAATGACTTTCTACTCTGGACTATACATATTCTACCTGCTGGAAGGTTTTAGTCCTTTTTCTTCTTGCTGACCGCAGGTTAGGGCATGACTGACTGGTGTATTGTTAATTCACAATTTTTCTGAACATTTGGTATACTAACCGATTTCATGGCTAACCAAGCTTCGAGTAAGTAATTGTCCAAAGTTCAGAAAATCTTCATCGTGCTGGAGATCCAAGTATGGGAGTTCATACAAAGCCAGGTTTTTTAATCTTTAAAAGCTCTCTGATCTGGCACGGGAAACACCTGCAGCCTCAGTTCTACCAGAGCACCAGGACTGCTACCAGAAGTGTCATTACAGCTACCTAAGCATTCGTATTTTTCTTTAAAAAACATGCCATACTTAAATATTATCACATATAAGCACATAGTTATTTTTATACCCGCACATACATCAGTGCACATACTTCATTTTCTTTGTCTTTTTAGAAGCACATAAACCCTAATTTTTATTTAGCTAATCAAGATTTTTCAGAAATGAGCTTTGATTTACTGAAGACAAAAGGAGTTTTCTGTGTATTTCTGAGCCTTCAGACCATAGCGCGTGAGATAAAAATCTTAGCTTTTAAACTAAAAACTCGGGAAATTTCAAAGAGAAATCATACAACATTTTTGATCACACCAGTCATAAGGAAAAAAAATATGAAGAACCGTATTTTTTAAAAGTTTTAGAAATTTATGATTTATGATAATTGTGCAATATTGCTAATATTCATGATAACTCGTTCGTTGTCCTATTTGGATCTGTAGGTCATTGAGTAATGTTAACCTTAGTTTTATCATAGTTAATAAAAATAAAAAAATAATTATAAAGGCGCACTTGACTTTGTTTTAATTAAATTTTTTTTTTTAACTATTGTTATATAGTTTTAAATGTTGTAGAACTGCACCTAAATGCAAATATTACAATATTTATTTTAGATAACACAAGATTATGACCTTTTTGTGAAGAATAAGATAACTTGTACATCGAACATATCATTATTCATCATATCAATGAAATATTCATTTAAATTCTTACATTTTACCGTTTTTTTTTGCTTATATTATTTTCTTTCATTTGTCAACGTTTTTTTTTCTCACTTCTTGAAATTTTTATCCCAATTTTCTGTTGTAAAACACAAAATAAAAAATCTTAAACACATCTTCAGGGGCATTTTTTTCAGAATCACAATTTTTTCAGATGTTTTAACGTTCATATGATATTATTCTATGTCAGGCTAATGTTGTTCCTGAGAAATTCAAGCTGACCTTCGATATCCGTATCACCCCAACCACCAACATTCATGAGTTCGAGAATATGATCAGAGGTTAGAATATTTATGGAAATTCCTCATTCCCCCCCCCCTTTAGTCTCGTGAAGAAAAATGGGGAAAAGCTTAGATTGTAATTATCCTAAACTACAAAATTCAAAGTTTCC
>NW_019396469.1:0-41943 GCF_000591075.1 Eurytemora carolleeae | reverse complement strand
TCTATAAAGGTTTATTATCCCCCCCCCCTTCCTAAATTACGAACTTTATGATTTCCCTACCTTAGAAACAAATCTGAACAATATTGCAAAATTCCTGACAAGAAAATTGAAAATTCCCAAGAAATCTATATTTCTCACACAAAGAAACTTTATTTTTATGAAACCGTAGAATTCTCTTACTCTGATCTGGAAAGAAATCTAAACATTGTTTTCGTAAAAGGATGTTTTGAGATTTACCCTATTATTATTATTATTACTATTATATAATGAGAGATTTCAAATGTAATTGAATAAATAATCGATATGATGTCAAGTCAGGGCGATAGTAGTATTTGGGTATTAATCTTGAATACAGACTAAACTCTAATCTTGAATACAGACCAAACTTTAATCTTGAATACAGACCAAACTCTAATCTTGAATACAGATCAAACTTTAATCTTTAATACAGACTAAACTCTAAACTTAATACAGACCAAACTTTAATCTTGAATACAGACCAAACTTTAATCTTGAATACAGACTAAACTTTAATCTTGAATACAGACCAAATTTAAATCTTGAATACAGACCAAACTTTAATCTTGAAAACAGACTAATCTTGAATACAGACCAAACTTTAATCTTGAATACAGAACAAACTTTTATCTTGATTACAGAATAAACTCTATATTAAATACAAACCAAACTTTAATCTTGAATACAGACTAAACTCTAAACTTAAATTCAGATCAAACTTTAATCTTGAATACAGACTAAACTCTAAACTTAAATACAGACCAAAGTTTAATCTTGAATACAGAACAAACTTTAATCTTGAACACAGACTAAACTCTAAACTTAAATACAGACCAAACTTTAATCTTGAATACAGACTAAACTCTAAACTTAAATACAGACCAAACTTTAATCTTGAATGCGGACCAAACTCTAATCTTGAATACAGACCAAATTTTAATCTTGAATACAGACCAAACTTTAATCTTGAATACAGACTAATCTTGAATATTGACCAAACTTTAATCTTGAAAACAGAATAAACTCTAATCTTGAATACAGACCAAACTTTAATCTTGAATGCGGACTAAACTTTAATCTTTTAATACAGAACAAACTTTAATCTTTAATACAGACTAAACTCTAAACTTAAATACAGACCAAACTTTAATCTTGAATGCGAACCAAACTCTAATCTTGAATACAGACCAAATTTTAATCTTGAATACAGACCAAACTTTAATCTTGAATACAGACTAATGTTTACAAGATTAGTCATATTCACTATTCAGTTCGCAAATCAAGGGATAAGTATTTAATTTACGAATTATCATGATCATATTGTAATGTATCTTTTATTATTTTATGATGTATTTTTAATAAGTTTTTATATGAGAGGGAATTGAAACTCCGTCTTATATAAAGAATGCCTGAAGCAATCCCTGCAAAGAATTATTTGATTTAATTTGATGATTTCTCACTTAGATTTGAGAAAATTGTTCTCTATGATGCCAATAATAAATATTTCACATTGTGGACAGTTAAGTCATTATTCATTAGAATGTAATTCTGAAAAAATTACTTAAATATTATGGAGATTGTCATTTTTTAATTTTCGTTTTTCTAGATTTCTCCGTGAAGTTGGTTTACCTGCCATAGGATTCTCTCCTATGCCCAACACCCCGACCCTGCTGCATGATCATAACGAGTTCTTAAACGAGGATATTTTTATCAAGGGAATAGATATATTCGTCGACCTCATAGCCAATGTTGCTTCGGTTTAAAAAAATGAATATTATTTGTGGGACCACATTTATTTCTATTGTATTAACGTTTATTTTGATTTTGTCAATACTTATGTGATCGTTTCATCGTTTATTTTGATATTTTAACATATTTTCTATCTATTAATTAAAAACAAAAAAAATTTCTTTTGGGAAAGAAGAATCTGTGATATTTTGAGAAATAATGTTGATTTTTCTTTTGTATTTATTTCCTGTTTGATATATCTAATATATCGATGCTATATACTAGTCAAGTCAATCATAAAATAATTATTTTTAAACCTACGTGGTAGGCAAGTTTGGGGAATCTTACTTTCCAAAATTTATTAGTCGTTAGTCTATATTTATACACATTACGTGGCAATATTAATATAGTTGTATGTAATTGGGGACAAAAATTATATTTTTGAATATTTATAATTTCAGAGAAGAATGAAATCTGTTTCTGGTTAATTACTACAGGATAGAGGATTGATATGTAGACTGTAAAAAAAGGTATGATAGCTAGATGCACAATGCACTAGGGTGACGCATGAAGATCTGAAAATCATTAAAAATCAAAAGGTGTAAAGGTTCTCCGGGTGACGTCAACCCTGAGTGTTAACATATTTTGCTCTAACTTGATGAACTTAACTTGAAGTAGGCTAATTGTTCCCATTTCTACACTGTGTCACCAAATTTTGTTCAGGCTGCATTTGGATATAAAAATTGAGATAAAAGGCCAAGATTTTACATGCAGCCTTCAATGGTGGCCCTCTACTTGGATCTTAAAGAAAACTAGGGACGATTGGAGGTCATTGACCTCCGTCGAAAATCAAGGTTTTGGTGAAAATCCGAAAACAACTTATACCTGATACAATGCTCAGATCAACATAAAATTTTCACAAAATGCTCATATTGTGCCACACCACCGATAGAACCTCCCAAAAAATGCTTTACTCCCTTTGTGTGTCACCAATGCACATGGCGAGGTACTCCTGGGATGATTTTAAGCGTTACATGCCCAATTCACAACAATACCTTCCTTAAAGCAGGAATAAGTTAATAAATTTTGCGCAGACGTACTTTTGTACTTTAGGTACAAAGTGTCACTTTAAAAAACTGCTGCAGTCCCATTTTTAGGGATAAAAACTGTCTACTCATTTTCTTCGCAATTAATTATACGTTTTGAAATAAAATTCAAATCTCCTTGTTGAATATTAAACCCATAATATTATTTTATGGTGACAAAATACAGCGTTTATCTCTGTATTGTCAAAAAAAAAAAAAAAAAAAAAAATTGCCTATTTATCAGCAATATTTGAAGAAGTTTGGTTGCAATTTTGGATAAGCTTACTTATGAGTTATAAAATTGCAGATTGATGTTAAAATGTTGTGAACAGGGTGATGCAGTGACAAAAATAGTATATATTTCCAGGGTGATGCAATGGCGGGTGGAGCTGCTGCAGCTGCCTGTATGACGGCGGATATATCTCGCCGGAATCCTCAGGACGATTATGAACTCATACAAAGGATAGGTAGCGGTACTTACGGAGACGTATACAAGGTAAATCNCCTGCAATTTTAGGATAATTAGGTAATTTTACCAATGAATGGGGGTAAAAAAAAGATTTTATTTGAAAATATAAATATGGTAAAAATTTCCAAAGAATATTAAACTTAATAAGTCCCAAAATTTTTTATTTTAGAAACGTTTCAAACACGTTCAGTTTTTTGTAGTTTACTTTACATTACCTTTTACTTTGAAGTAGTGCTTAGGATCCGGATCAGTTGGATCCGCATCATTTTGACCTCCTAGATTCGGACCAGATCCGGAACCACGTATCCAGAGACAAGTGAAGTAAAATTCTATCCAAAACCTGCTGAAAGTTAACTTATGCTCTCAAACACAAACCTTAATTAATTGTTATTAAAAAGAGAGATTATTAAAAACTTCCTTATCTCTGAATGGTTCATAAATTTTCAGAAAAAATAGCAAAAAAGAAAAAGTTTAACATTTTTTTACTTAAAACAAATCAGTTAATCTTGAAGAAATGTTCTGGACCGGGAATCGGATCCTTTTTTCAAGGCGGATCCAGGATCCAGGATCCAGGATCCGCATCAAAATGTAATGGATCCTCAGCACTGCTACCAATATTCTAATTTAATACTAACCACCTCGACCAATATCAACACTTGCATTAAAGCAGAACTTTGAATGGCCGCGCTGCAGAACAAAATAATTTCCTGTAAATTATTAATATGTTATATTAGGCAAAAAGACTGTCTAACAATGAGTTTGCGGCTATAAAAGTTATTAAGCTGGAGCCGGGAGATGATTTTGGAATTATACAGCAGGAGATCCTTATGATGAAGGTAATTCCTAAACCCCTGATAATTATAATAATGATAATAACAAGAATATTAAAAAGAATATCAAAAAGAATAACAAAGTTATTGACATTTAAATCTGATTTACATCCAACCCGAATTTGAAAACAGTTTTTATTTGTTAGTTTTTGTATCCTTCACTTTAAAACGGCTGATATTATTTGTATTCTTCACTTCCAAACAGCTGATATTTTTTGTATCCTTTACGTCAAAACAGCTAATATTATTTGTATCCTTAACTTCAAAACAGCTGATATTATTTGTATCCTTCACTTCAAAACAGCTGATATTTTTTTTAATCCTTCACGTCAAGACAGCTGATATTTTTTGTATCCTTCACGTCAAAACAGCTAATATTATTTGTATCCTTCACGTCAAAACAGCTGATATTTTTTGTATCCTTCACGTCAAAACAACTGATATTATTTGTATCCTTCACATCAAAACAGCTGATATTTTTTGTATCCTTCACGTCAAAACAACTGATATTATTTGTATCCTTCACGTCAAAACAGCTGACATTTTTTGTATCCTTCACGTCAAAACAACTGATATTATTTGTATCCTTCACATCAAAACAGCTGATATTTTTTGTATCCTTAAAGACTAAATGGTTGATATTATTAAGACAAAATGTTAGCACAAATTATGCCATCTTCATGAATTGAATTTAGTTGAATTGAATTGAATTGAATTGTATTGAATTGAATTGTATTGAATTGAATTGTATTGAATTGTATTGAATTGTATTGAATTGTATTGAATTGTATTGAATTGTATTGAATTGTTTTGAATTGTATTGAGTTGTATTGAATTGTATTGAATTGTATTGAATTGTATTGAATTGTATTGAATTGTATTGAATTGTATTGAATTGTATTGAATAGACAAGGTTTATTGCCGGTTGAAATCTAAAAAATATTTCCTAAAAACTATCGATTATTATTATAAATGGAAATCCATCAATGCTTACAGAAAAATCCGTTGAACATACAGGGTAAGTAAAAAAAAAGTGTGATTTGCAGCGCCAAAATTGTACAACTCTCCTGTATGGTGTTTTTCAATATTTATTTTAATTTGTAATTTTGTTGGTACTCCAATGGCCTAAGAGAAAATCCGCGAACCTTTTTTCTCTCAAAATCAAAAGTTCAGAAAAGCAAAAATGTGTATATAAATTATTTCTATCAAAATCTAAAATTTTAAAAAGATTGAATCACAGAAAACTCTCGAAATTGTAATAAGTTATTTAAAGTCTCTAGTTCCTTTCTTCTTAGTATATTCTAAAGTATTAAATATACGCTGTTCAGTTGAAACCTTAAGAATCATTAAAAACCAATATTTCCGTAAAAAATTGCGAATTTTTTAATTACAATTTTGCAAATTTTCTGAGATTCTGTGATTCAATCTTTTCAAAATTTTAGATTTCGATAGAAACAATTTATTTACACATTTTTGTTTTTCTGAATTTTTGATTTTGAGAGAAAAAAAGGTTCGCGGTTTTGTATCCTTCACTTCAAAACAGCTAATATTATTTGTATCCTTCACTTCAAAACAGCTGATATTATTTGTATCCTTAAAGACTAAACGGTTGATGTCATTAAGACAAAATGTTAGCACAAATTATGCCATCTTCATGAATTGAATTTAGTTGAATTGAATTGAATTGAATTGAATTGAATTGAATTGTAATGAATAGACAAGGTTTATTGAAGGTTGAAATCTAAAAAATATTTCCTAAAAACTATCGATTATTATTATAAATGGAAATCCATCAATGCTTACAGAAAAATCCGTTGAACTTATAAATTTATGTTCAAGTATGAAAACAATTTGGCGCATACAAAAGCTAAAAAGAGGGACGAAAAGCGCGTATTTATATTTATAACAAGTATGAATAGCTTGGCTATTGTTGTTTTAACAGTTTGCTTCATTATCGATCTCGGCTATTCGTCAAAATAAAACCGGTAAATTCTGCAAATATTTAANGGGGGGGGGGGTGAATTCTGACTATAAAATGCTTTGACTCTGAATTGTGTTCACTCGCATGTATTATTATCTTAAAACAATTTATTTTTGTTAGGATTGCGTTCATCCAAATATAGTTGCGTACTTTGGATCGTACTTGCGTAGAGATAAATTATGGATTTGTATGGAGTGCTGTGGGGGTGGGTCTCTACAGGATATTTATCATATTACAGGTAAATTTACTGTACAATTGACAGTTCAATGCATAGGATCCGGGTCCTTAATAATATGCGGATCTACGGATCCGGATTCAAGGGGAAGAAATATTCGGGTCCGTAATAATATGCGGATCTACGGATCCGGATTCAAGTGGCAGAAATAAAAAAAGATCCTCCATGCAGAGATGGCAATGTCCTATTTGATATAGTTCTTCCCTTTATAGCTTTGTCTGATCAAGTATGAATTAGATATCTAATATCCATGGTTTTATTAGTTTATTTTTATTTTTTATTTTCATGGTTGGTTTTTTGCAAAAGTAACTTGCGCATTTCTTGCTTTTAAGAAAAATGACAATACCGTCTTCCACATATTTACTTGTATACTTGATGAGTCATCCCAGAGCTCCAGGTAGGAACATGAGGGGAATTTCGGTAGTATCATTTTGAGTTGTGATCTGGTAATCTTGAAGAGGTCACGCTGTTGGGTCTTAGCTCACTCCACCTGGCACAAGCATAAAGATTTAAAAGTCTGTCATATCGAGCAGTTTTTGAAAGAGTTCGGCGACTTACTTCCGTAACTTCTGTTGTGAGTCTATTCCCTGTATTTACAACTCTGTAGGAGAAAAAGTTATGTCTCATCTCAGTCTTAGATCTGCTAGGTATCAGGTTTTTGTAATAAGCTGTTGTCCGTGTCAATCTCTGTTCATCTGTTCCTACTGTTCTGAACCATATACTGCTGTCTACCTGGTCGATTCCTGACAATATCTTCTAGGTTTGGATGATGTCAAATCTTTTCTACGTTTCTCAAGTGGCAATATACTCAACTCTGCAAGTTTTTCTTCAGTATTAAAACCTTTCAGACCAGAATTTTTTTAATTTCTCATTATTTGCCTTCAGAGGGGTAGTTATTTCAGTTTAAACAAATTATGTATAATTTCAAATTCAGAACTTATGGGTTTTTTTTTGGGGGGGGGGGGGGGGGGCATCGTCCAATGTACGCTCGGTGGACGGGAGTGTTTGCCCCAATTTCATCGAATGCTTGGTTGTCTTTCAATAATAATTTAAGAACTTTTTGGACGCATTTGTTTTGGGAGTTTTTTGATCAGCACTTTGGGGCGACCTTATAAATGATTTCTTGAATGGAAAATCAATTAGCAGAATATACATGTATATAAAAATGTTTAGGACCGCTCTCTGAGAAGCAGATAGCATACATGTCCCGTGAAACCCTACAGGGTTTAGCCTACCTACACTCAATGCAAAAAATGCACAGAGATATTAAGGAAATAATCTTAGTCACGAAAAAAATGGATCTTTCTTTACTTTGCAGAATGTCATAAACATTTTGTCAATAAATTAATGCTAAAATCGATTATTTCGTTTTCATTATTATATTGAATTTCTAATTTTCTTTGAATTTATTCGCAGATTTCTTCAAAATCTTCAAATGTCGTCTTTTCAATAATAATTCTAGAAAATCTGCGAAAATCTTTGTGAATAATGAGAACCAGAATGAGATAATAGAAACTAATAATTGAACAAGATTAGTTATTTTCGATGATCAGATTAATTTTTATGTTCTCAACATGTTCCTATACATGACGTCTGTAGTTAATTGTTGAACGTTTTTACATTTTATGTCGTCGTTATTCAATAATTAAAAAAAAAACTAATTCTGAAAACGTATCCACTCCCAAAGTAGTAGTTTTGAACATCGAATTTGCGCTCAAACTCAGGATTTACAGATCTTTAAAAAGTTATGTCTCGAATGAATCCGAAAGAAGCTTTCCACAACACTGCATACTCAGTTCAACTACCTTACATAGCCGGTCACTCCCTTTAAGTAATGATTTTTGGTTAAGCACTAATTAATGATTGTTTGATTGATTGATAAGATTGTCTATCGTTGAATAGACGGAATTATGAAATTATTGAAAAATGCTGTGAAAAACTGATTGATATTGGTTGATATTGATTGATATTGGTTGATATTGATTGATATTGGTTGATATTGATTGATATTGGTTGATATTGATTGATATTGATTGCTATTGATTGCTATTGATGGATATTGATTGAATTTAATTGATATTGATTGATATTGATTGTCATCATTGTTATTGATTGACTTTGATTGACATTGATTGACATTGGACATTGATTGACATTGATTGACATTGATTGACATTGATTGACATCGATTGCCATTGATTCGATTGATTGATTGACATTGTTTGATTGATTTTTTGATTGATTGATTGATTGATTGATTTATTGATTTATTGATTTATTTATTATTGAACTAATTAAGGAACTCCATACTGGATGGCCCCAGAAGTAGCAGCTGTAGAGAGAAAGGAAAAGATTCTTAGCATTTAAAACTTTAATATATTTTTCATTAAGTTATTCTTAAATGGACTGTAGATGTAATTTCAAGTTATACCATTTATAGAGGCACGTCTGAATCACAACAGTACTTTTTTAAGCTGTGACTAATTTAGGAATGCATTAGTAATTCATTTTTTGTAGCAATTGTTGTTTTTTGGAATTTTTTACGGCTTGACTTGCACATTTAGAAATAATGGAGGAAATTGTCGGAATTAAACACTTTTTAAACCAGTTGTCTTCCCTAATACTTAAACCAAGGTTGTGAATTTGGCTCCTCTGTAAATAGGAGGTCACTTAAAATTTACAACAACTGTCCATTTTTAAGCACACAAAAATATGAAAATTTAATAATTGTTTTTAGAAGCTGATAAATATTTGGATTAATGAAGTGTAATCACTCTGATCCTATTGTATTCATACAATGTTATAAAGAATCTGATTTCAGGGTGGATATAACCATCTTTGTGATATTTGGGCAGTTGGGATTACAGCTATAGGAAACCTTGTCAACTTGAAAAATCAAATATATTGAATGAAAAGAGAGAATCCTGAAAATAATTACCTCTTATTCCCTTTTCCCCAGAATAGTACAGTATAGATATATTAAAGGTGTTTACTTATAACTCCTTCCAATGTTATCGAAGAGAAGTAAAAATAAGAACTTGTTGGGATTCTTAATGTGACTTTAAAGGAAAAATGAAAGGGGGTAAAGGGTGAAAGCTAATCACTTTAGCTCTTGATCGCGACCCATGAAAGTTATATCTGATGTTCCTATCTCGAGAAATTGATGTAAACTGTGACAAATTTATAAGAAAATTCATATATATACAGTTTTGTATAGAAATAGTAGTTTTAAACAGATCATATTCAGCAAGAATTCTTTGAAATATTTCAAATTGATTGACAAGTTGACCTTTAGAGCTGGCTGAACTGCAGCCTCCAATGTTTGACCTCCATCCAATGAGAGCTCTTTTCCTTATGTCAAAGGAAACTTGCAAATTCAATACACTTAAATCTATTAATAAATTATTATTATGATTATTATTTTTATTATTATTATTATTATTATTATTTTTATTCTTATTATTTCATGTCTTCAACAAAGTAAAAAATGGTTTAAGTAATTTAATTTGCATGTAAATTAGAGTGGTTATAAACCACCGACTCTGAAAGATAAGAACAAATGGTCAGCAGAGTTTCAACAATTTATCAAAGATTGCCTTGTCAAGGAAATCAAACAGCATTTAAAGAATATTCCTCTAAAAACAAATCATATAAAATGTCTAAAATTTTCAGTATTTCAATTACCTTGACCTTATCTTTTAATTGTAGCTCTTTTATCAATTTTTTTTCGGGGATTTTGAAAAATCTTAAATTTTTTAAATTCTAACCTCCATGAACCCTCCCTGGGGTCATGTGAGGTCCCACAAAAAAATTAGACCCAATCGGTTGAGCCGTTTTGACGTTTATCGGTAACAACCAAACGAAACAAACAACAAACAGACAAGCAAAGTATGTAGATTGATGATTTGTTTTATTATTATTTAAGCATTTGATATGTTATAATCCTTGCATCACATTTATGTTTTCAATTTATCAACACTCTCAGCTCATATTCGACATTTCTCCTCACATACAAATTAAAAACATCATATAAAACTGATAATTTTGTAAACTTTGCCATGTGTATTTACATTTATGTCGCAAATTAGTGCTTCCTCTTATGGTGCATTTGAAATAGTGGGTCATCAAGTAGGTGTTCTAGTATTTCAATAGTTCTTGGTCGACCCCACTCTTAATGCTGTTGGTTGGATAGAACCCAAAGAAAAGACCTCCTGCAGAACGAATGCTGTGCCATCAATTCCTCCTTGCACCTGATTTATCCAAGAGACAAGCAGTGGAACTTCTAGCAAAGGTTGGTTTAGTTTAATTTTGCAAATTTTCTGTGATTCTTTGATTCGAGAAAAAAAATTTGTCGGATTTTTTTTGACCATTGAGTACCAAAAAAAAATATTGAATAAATACCATATAAGAGAGTCGCACAAAAAAGGTACAATTTTGCATCAGACGCCACTAATCACACTTTTTTTGACTCACCCTGTATATTTTTTAGTGTTCAATTAAAATATACAATACTTTATACAGTATTCACCTCTGAAATATTGAATTTAGTTCATTTAATATTAGAGTCAACTATGATGTTTTAGGTTCGGAACCCTGATGCTCTTGTTCCTGTTTATCATAGTGAAGAACAGGTTAAATATACTAATTTAGATTAGTGGATCAATAAGATTAGTTTGATTTTATTATTTCAAGCTTTCTTGATTTTGCAGTCTTTATTGCCATGCTATTTATATGGCATTTTGGATCAAGTCCAACCATCATTGTTGCAAACTGTATTTTTTTCCAAAGAAATTCATATGCCTTATTTAAGGATGAGGAAGGGGGTTTGGTTAATGTGCCCACAAGAATTGCCTCCAAACAGACCAAGGCACATGGTAGAACTAAGTCTGAAATGAACAGTAAGTAAACATTTCTTAAACCTTGGACATTTTTTTGATAATATAAATGTTTTTATGTGTCGAATATTTTTATCTTCAATTATTGATTTTTCAGTGGAGTCCATTAGTTTTGAATCCCCACTTGTGACAGAGTTAACCCCTGACACGGGCACAGACAGACAAAGAAACCTTAACAATCCCTGGAATTCAGATGGTAAGTTTTCAAACAGAGAGACTTAACTTCATGTTATATCATGTTATAGTTAAAGTTTGAAACTAGTTATTTAAATTAAATGTTACTTCAGACGGTGATAAAACTTTGTCCCGTGATGAAGCTCTGGACGTTGAAGAAGACCTTAGTACTGCCATTGATCAGGTAAATCACCTAGCTTATTTTTTAAAGCTCCTAAATAATATGATCTTAGCTAAATGTTTTTTCTGATTTGTGTATGCAGGCATTAGAGAGCTATGACCTTGCAACCAGTTGGATGGAGGGAGACGGGGAAAAGGATGTTGTGAGAAAGTAAGTCACGCTTTTAAATTTTCGATTTCTGCATTCTCTAACCGCATAATTTTGTAACCTAACTTTGATGAGCACTCTTCAATTTTGGCCATTTTTAAATGGCGCACACAGACTTTCAACAACGATTTACATAATTGAGATTTGATGCAACTTTTTCAAAGCTTGTTTGTTAAACACAAATAGTTTTTCATAGCTTGGAATATCAAACAATTTACGCTATCCAAACTGTTAATGGAAAATTTAAAAAAAATTTATAATTGTGAAAAATTCTTTATTTACACAGATCTTTTATGATGTTCTAGTAAATCAGATTTAAGTAATTTAAGTTACAGAATTTGGGTATACTCCACTCCTACTGTTATGCCCTGTTAAGTACAAAGTAACTTATCATGTCATGTAATGTAACTTATCTTTGGAAAACTTGAAACTTTTAAAACTGTCAGATTCAACAACAGTTATTCATCTTTCTGTATCCAACAGATAGGGGTTTGTTTGATTGCTATGTATTCTTTTTTTTTAACCATAGATATACACAACTTATTGTTATAAATGCCTTAATTAATGAATGTTAAATAACCTTTGATTCTTGTGTAGGAATTTTTATTGTTACCTAATGCACATTGCACATTTTTTCGATGAAATTGGAGAAATTTTACATTTTTAGGAGTTTAACTTTTAAGGAAAAGTTTAGCAGTTGCCAACTTTGTATATCATGTATTTAGTAAATTAAGTTTTGAAAGATAGAGATAGTAAAGGTTCTTAAGTATTAATTCAACAATTTTTAAGGGGAAAAGTATCTGTCAAAAATTCTTGTTTTTCTTGAATGTGGGTCTGATTTTTTATTATTGTTTTAGTATTGATGATGATTCAGACATTTTTAAGTTCAAGCCAATGTGGCCCAAAAGACATTCGGTATTAGTAAATATTCCTCCCCGTGACCAGCATGAGGACCGTGGGAACATTAGTCAGAAAGCAAGGAAATTAATGCAGCCTTTGAAACATAACATTCATCTACAAAAAATCATGCCTTACAACTGGAATAGCATTTTCAAAGATGAAGAAGTGGCGAAGAAGAAAATCAGTAAAGAGTTCCTGGATGACCCTCATGGGTTTATAAAGGGTCTATGCTTACCTGAGCAAACAATGTCAAGTGCTCAGTCAAGTCCAGATTTAGAGGAACAAACATTAAGTGGTAACTTGATCAATGGATCTTTCTCTGATCTGTCACTATTTGATGAGATTTTTACCGAGCTTGGCAACACGCTTCCCAGGCACTGTGATCAGAAACCTAATTTGTCAGATGTAGAAATGGAAAACAGTGAAAACGAGCAAGCAAGGTATTCAGCTTGGTGGATTGAAACAAAATTACAATATTTTCATTAACTACACCAAACTTCTTGCTTACTAACATGCATACAATACCTAACTTTCCACTGATGTGTGGTTTTTAAAATCTGGAAGAACAGAGCTGAAATAATATGAATGTCTGGTTTGTGTTAAAAACGTATTTCCTTCTAAATAGAACAGAAACAATCTAGCGAATGATTACAAACATGAAAATCAGTACCCTTTTTGTTAGAGGTAGCACAACAGCACACACAAATGATTAATAGAACATATTTCTATTCCTAGAAAAAAGGGTAGACTTTGATTGTCAGGATGACTTTTTCTTATTTCGTTTCAGATAATTTAAGCAAACATTGAAATTAAGCTTTAAACTGTTAACACTGAACAAATGTACTAATTTGACAAGATTTAGCCATTTTTTAATTTCCCGTTGAAATTTAATGTGTTTTTAAAACTATTAGCACTACAATGGTTAATGCTTAAATAACAAATTCATTCATTTTTAAATACTTTCTTTCTAATACTTTTTTTTACTGCTGTGTCATCAATAATTTGAAGTGGTCTCTTAAAATATTCTGGGCATAATTACAATATTGGGATTATTGGTATAGTTTCAATATCTAGGTCTATGCTGCAGAAAATAGATGTTGAATTAGAGTTGAGGTAATTTAAGTAGCAAGTGTTGAATATCCTTCCAAAGTCTATTTTCTAAGTTGCTACTTCCTAACCGTTCTTGTTTCCATTGTACTTACTGTCGGCTGAGATTTTGTATGTCTTGGTTTTAGTTTATAAAGGGTATAATATAATTAAAATATTATTTGCAGTTATTTTTGCATTGCATGATTTTACACACAAGTTAACAAATAACATTCAATGCTAAATCACTGATTACATGAAATAACATACTAACTAGCTTTAGTAAGATGAATACCATCTCACAAAAATATCTGTTCTTGAATCTGACTGTTTGTTACTTCTGATTCTCCTGACTTAAACTAGTATTATTTGCCTGTCTAGACTGCACATGAGATACATGAGAAACTTCTACTGGAAAGGATATAAAGAATGCTTAAGTCGATCAAATATCCAATCCAGAGAAGTTTCCCATGTTGACCAGGAAACCAGGTAATTCTTGGATCTCCATCTGACCACTAAGAAAATGTTGCAATTAGGATTAGATTTATTTTATGATAAAAAATGTGCTTTGTTGGTCAGCATGAAAAGGTTAGGTACAAGATAAAACTGGTAGTTTTACACAGAATGTTTAAATTATTACCTAGTAAGGATTTTCTAAGCTTACTCATGAAATAAACCCAGCTTGAAATAAATAAATATTGGGCACTTTTTGATAAAAAGGCTTAAATCCATCTTGCCATATGAAATGCTTTTTTTATAATTTTTGAACTCGTTTAGTTTGTTGCTTTCTTTTGTAGATAAAGCACTTCTGTAAGAGAGAGAAAATTGAAAAATAAATTATGATTAGTATCAAAATATCCGGCTTGAAACACTGAGTTTAGAGTAATAGAAATATCAAAAAATAAGCAAAAACCCAGGTTTTTTGAAAAGATGTCTTGAGTATCGCAAAATATAAATCAAACAGTTTTCAAAATAGCAAAAAATATGGACAAATGGATGGTTGTGTCAGCGGTTGGAGATACCTAAACCAACAAATTTAGAAATAATTTAAAAATTCAAAATCTCTAATGATCTATGTAATTGTAAATTATAAAATTGTTGATTTTTCAAATTTTTTTCTTTATTAGATATTCTAATTTGCTATTGAATATTTTTTTGCTGGTGCAAATTAGACTATACATTTCAGATGAAAAAGTTTGACACCAAGTAAAATATGACTGTCAAGAAAGCAGGAATATGATATGGGTTTTAGATTGATCTATTGAGTTTAAGTACGGAAATGAACATTCCGTAAAGATTGTAACCTAATATTTTAAGTAGATAAACCTTCGAAAATATTATGTAGTTATTTTGAATTACTTACTATCGTAAATGTGTTATTCTTACCGTACCTTTTCAAGCTTTTGTTTATTCAATATAATAGCCCTACTATTAGTGTAATTAAATGCTTTTCACTAAATATAAAATGCAAATTTTTCTTAGTATTGCACAGTAGAAGTTTAGTAAATAGTTTTTAGGTAAATATTTTTTGTAGTTTAAAGACAACTTTTGTCCTGTTTTTATTGTAAATTCTTTTTAACTTTGTATTAACACATGGGACAGAACTAGTTAATTTAACAGCATGCAACTAAATAATTAAATAAACGTTTATCTGTTTATTTTTCTAATGTGCAGTGTTTATTTAGAAGAAATACATTTTTTGGAACCACCTTCAGTTTTGTATTGAATACTGTTATTTGAAATTTTTATCTTTGGGTTCCACATTTCATAGTTGTTTCTTTCACTTGACTGCAACTTGTATACTTATTTAATTGAATGCTGCATGATGCATCAAGTTCATGAAATAAATCACTTCTAGAAATTATAATTATTTATGTTTCAGGGGTCACACAGGAGCATCTTTATCCAGGTAAACTAACTCAACGCTTTTGAACCGAATTTAATTAATTAGAGCTGGCGAACGAAGTACCTAATGCCGCACTGCACTGGTTCAAATCCCTTTGTAGTTTAAATTTGAATCGTGATTCAAGAATTGAACCGGCTGTAGGTAGTTAACTAGCCTAGCTTGTTACTCAATAGGCCTGAAATGGTCGCGTGAGTTAGGCCCTCCTTTTTCACACTATCAGAACGTCCAACATTAACCTTGGATCTCATTTAATTTATCTGGAATTTTTTTTTGATTACTTTCCTGTGATGTCAGGTTTTCAACGGATTGAAAATCCATTAAATACCCTTTATTAATTTAACATAGAGTTAAAATGAATATTGAATACTTCTCAAAAACATAAATTTACATAATTTCATAAATTTGTTAAGAATGTTTTCTTGGTGGTTCTTTGGACAAATAACTCAACAAATGACGTTATATCTCTTTATATAGAATTATCTAAAATTATAAACATTCTCATATTATGGAATATAGATTGAACGAAACATATCACAAAATTGGCCACCAGGGAAACATCTGTGGTGGTCTGGCTCTCTGTTATCAGTGTTCTAGTAATTAAAAAATATTATTAGAAAAAGCAATTATAGCTCAATATAGCTTCAATTAATTAAATTTGGTCCCTCGGGAGTTTGTCCCTCCAGATTTTCAGAAGTCTGTCATGGTGCCAAATCGACCCCCTTCCCTTTAATAATATAACACTTTATTTTTGCGGGAAAGGGAAAGTTTTATGCAAGAATCACAACGCAAACAATTACTTTTCAAGGTCTAAGTTTAAAGTATAAAGCCTAAAAGCATACAAGAACTTTCCTATTCTTTGTACCGCAAGTGTTCCTTTTGAACTTAAAATTTCGACTTCAAGTCTCTAAAAATGGTCTTTTGAAACTGAATGAGGACCCATGCCATCAGTAGATGGTAAAAATATTTATATTACTAAGTCTCAACTTCAGGCCCTGAACTTGTTTTGTCTGGTTATCTCATAGCTAGATACAGGTCCAAATGTTTTAAGAGCAATGATTAGTTTAGTTATTTTTATCATTAATATTTGTTGTTTGCTAGATATGAGTCTGGATACAGTGATGGGTCAACTCTACGGATGTCTGATAGCATTCCAAACCATTCCCAGCACAGGCGGAGATCCTCCGGTCCAGAGGTACTAGGACAATCGTCATTTTCAGTATGTTTCTTAGAGTTGTCTTAATCAGTCTCATTTTTATTATTCAAATAGTTAAATATCACATATAAATTTTTAACTGTTTATGATTTCACTGAAGTCTTTATTTAGCACGTAATCCATGGCATTTGTTAATCTTGTCAGTAGGAATCATCAATCATCATTCATCATCCTAGAACTTTTCACTATTTTCTCCAGGGAATTTATCTCTCTAATTTTTTTATGTTCTCAACATAATTTGTATCATTATAATATACAATGCGATTAGAATTTTGTAGACGTTCTCAAATGTCCTCGGATTTTTTGTTTTAGTCGGCGCATTTTCAAAAATGTTAAATGTGGACATTTATTTCTGGGATAATTTTGTTCCATCTTTGACGTTCTAAAATCTTTCCATGGGGTCATGTTAGTTACCACAAGAAAATGGGTTCAGCCTTTTTGATGTTCTTTTTTATGTAAAGACAGAGAGTCAAACAAACAGACAAGCTAAAAGTCATGAAAACCAGCACAAACTGACAACTAAACAATTTGTTTAATGGAAAAGATGCAATTTTATAAGCTTTAATATTTTCAGCCTGTAGAACTGTCTTCCACTAGTCTAAACCAACTAAACTTATCTTCGCCACAGACAAGGCATAGAAGCTTGTCCGACAGTCGTGCCCAGGATGGGAGGTAAAATCCCCCCCTCACTTTTGAAAATATTTTTTTTCTCAAGTTATATAAATTTCTTGTGTTTTCTTTCGCCGAATGGGGGGAAACATAATTGTCTTTTGATGTCTAATGTTTCATTTTTTCCCCCAAATCATCAAAAATCAATTTTGAAAAATATACACCCCTTATACAGGAATAAAAAGAAAGAATAAAAAACATTTTTATCAAACTTTTTTGCTTGTTATTCAATATGGGTTAAGTTTCTATTCAAAATTGTTTAAATGGAGTAGCAAAAGAAATTACTATAGAAAGTGATTTAAAAACATTTCATCGTAAACATTGTTTTTGTCAACTTGTTTCGACCAAAACCAATGTTCTCTATTGGTATTATTTTTATGTGGAATTAATTCAGACAAAACGGTTCAAATTCTCCTCATCCTCCACCCAGACGAAGAGAACGAACCTCCTCCTCTAAAAGAGCTACCTCTCCTCCCTCCCCTCCGAAAGCCACCTCCAACGGGTTGCCTCCGACTCCTAAGGTTCACATGGGTGCCTGCTTCTCTAAGGTGTTCAATGGATGTCCCTTGAAGATCAACTGCACGGCTAGCTGGGTTCATCCAGATACACATAATCAACACATACTGGTTTGTGCATAATCCGTTTACTTATTTCATAGATTATATAATGGAACTGTAGACGTAATTTTGTTGTGTCTCCTCATTTTGCAAGTGAATGAGATATTCATATTTTTCCTCTGGAAGATTAATTATTTTTAATTTTTTTTTTTTTTTTATAAAACTGACTGTACAGACTGTACAGAAACAACGGAGGAAATTGTTAGAATTAAACACATATAAAATTAGAAAAACTAATTAATCAGATAAAAGGTTTAAAGGGTACAGTTGGCAATCAAACATTGATTTGATAAATACGCAGTCACTTCAAGTTACAATATCAACTTCAAATCAGTGCTTAGGTTCCATTTAATTTGATGCGGATCCGGATCGATCCGCACTGGGAAAAAATAGATCAGGATCAAGGTCATGAACTCAAGTTTTGAGAGCTAAAGATTTTTTTTATCTTTTTGTTGATATTTTGCCCTAGGATACGGATCCATGGATCCGCATATTTTAGCGGATCCAACGGATCCGGATCCTAAGTACTGCTATACATACATATTTAAAAATAATGGTAAAATGAAAAGTTCAGAACTTTGGTAGTTTCAGTATCTGATTCATTGATTGCTGAATTTATTTATTTGATATGATTGTTGAACTTGTCAATTGATTGGCTAGCTGACCAGAAAATAGATTAATTGATCAACTCCCTTAAACGATTTATACCATTTTACATTCCTTTTATTATCAAATGATTGATTTAACGTTGGATTTATTGATTGGTTATTTAGGAACTTCGCGCTTTACAAAAAAACTGTTGATGAGATCTTTTTTTTTTTTTTAATATGAAGAAGTCCAGACTGAAAAACCAGGACACGGAAAGGACTTGAACCTCCAATCCATTACTGGAGTCCATTGTCATCCCCGCCCTTTGTGATTTGATTTGATTTAGTACATTAATTGATTGATGAACTGATAAATTATTTTGTTAATTTACTGATAGACTATTTTGTTAATTTACTGATTGTTAATTTTGTAATGAATTAAACGATTGATTTGCTGATTAATTAAACAGTTTGATTTATTGACTATTTTATTAAAAAGAATTAACCATTAGATTAATTTATTGAATCATTTTGTAAATTTACTGGTCACATATTTCTTCTATTGATTGATTGTTAAGGTGGGAGCTGAGGAGGGAATTTATACTCTGAATCTGAATGAGTTACATGAGAACGCGATGGATCTTCTCTACCCTAGGAGAACAGTCTGGATGTTTGTTATCAAGGATGTTCTAATGACACTTTCAGGTATATACCTCGTATAAATATTAATTTCATAGATACATTATTCATGCATTATTATGGGGAAAGTTATTTTGGGGAAAGTTGTAGAATTTATTTTCTTTAAAGCTTAGAAAATTATCTTGTGGGGGGGGGGGTGGAGGGGTTATCTAAAATTTATTCATAATACATAGTATATATATCCCTAAAATTGCTTTTACATTTTATATCACGCACAAGTTTGCTAAAGTACTTCATTTAAACATCTATTTTTATGGTGTGAAAGTCTGTTACTACTTAAAATCGTTGACTTTCCTTATTTAGGGATCTTAAAAAGTTACATAATAAGAGAAGTGTAAGACTTAACACGGCCATCTTCTTGATCATATGACGATATATTTTCTTTCTACTCAGGGGTGTATATAATTTTACCATCATTTCTCCCCCTCACCTTACCCCTTTGAAAAATTTTCTATTTTCAGAAGTTTGGTGTGTGTTTTAAGTTTTTTTTTGGATTTTTTTAGTGGAGAAAAATTAATAAACTTTAGGATATAAGTATCAATAACGATATAATAATTTACCTCTTGATGTCCATTTTCCCTCCAATCTAAAAAAGTTATTTCCAGGGTGTGTGTTAATAGTTTAAAACAGTGCTTATGATCCGGATCCGTTGGAACCGCAAGATTTTGGCTTCCTGGATCCGGATCCGCAAAAATATGCGGATCCATGGATCTGGATCCAAGTGGTAAAATATGAACCAAAAACTGCAAAAACAACTTTTTTACTCCTAAAACCAAACTCTGAACCTTTGAAAAGAAAAAAACAAGCGAAAAAATAAAACAATAAATTTGAAAATTATTTTTTGTCAAAAAAATTCAGTAAATCTTTAAGAAATGACCAGGATCCGGATCCGCATCAAAATTAAGTGGATCCTAAGCATTGGTTTAAAATATACACCCCCCTCTCCTGTTTTAACCTCACTGACTACCGGATTTTATTGTAATGATGATTTGAATAGTAAGTTTAAATGTTTTAGGAAAAACTCCAAGTTTATTTCGCCACGATCTAGTTGGACTTCATGCTAACAGTAAACAGAATCATAGGTTCACACTCTCAGTTAATGCAATGACCAAGGTAATAATCTTAGTAACATACAGGGTGTCCCACGAACCAGGACATTTTAAAATATCTTCTTAGATAACTTATTAAGTTGTTTGGTACAAAAGAGAATAATGAAAAATATTATATGGTAATCATATTATAGTAAAATTAATTTCAAAGTAAAACATATCTGATAAAAAGATTTTTTTTAACAAAATATATTGCTATAAGTCTTAAATGTCTATTACTTTATATGGAAGAAGACATTCAAAACTATTCCCCAACTGTCATGTTTCCTTGGATATTCTGTAGTTTTTAGTGTTTAATGTATTTTTACAACACAAATTCCTATTCTCTCTTCCCCGTTCTCCCTTTGAAAAGAGATAAAAACTCAACGGAAAACATCTTACTTTTGCAGAACATATAAATTATATATATTTTCATGTCAACTTTTTCCCCCAAAAAGTTGACATTGGTTGTTACTCTCTGCAATATTTGTTTTTCAAATAAATTTAAAAAAGCTAATAAAAAAGTTAAACTTTTCGGTTTAATCAATCAATAAGAGAAAAACTGCTAATTTCTTAATAAATGTCCCCCCCTCTCCTTCTAAAAAAAAAACTGCCGGTTATTAAAGAAATATTAATTCAGAATTCAGACCCAAAAAAAATTCTTTTCTTAAACTTCAATAATTTCCTAGATTCCTGAAAAGTTTGTTCCTAAGAAGTTCAGTATGACAACAAAAGCTCCAGATACTAAAGGATGCACTAAATGTTGTGTAGGAAGGAATCCATATAATGGCTATAAGGTGAGATTGTTACCTAACCAGTAACCATACCATTGTGACCATCATCAAGTGACTTATTACCACTAATCAGTAACTCATGACCAATAAACATTGACCATTTTCCACAAACGAGTAATTTATGACTAATGACTGATGACCACCTAATTTTGACTTATGAGCAGTGTCCAATAACGTATGACCAGTGAACAATGACTTATACCAATGACCAAAGATGTATGACCAGTGACCAAATACGCATAACCAGTGACCAATGCCCTATGACCTATGACCAGTGACCAATGTCTCATGAACAGTGACTAATGACTTATGACCAGTGACAAATGACGTATGACCAGTGACCAATGACTTATACCAATGACCAAAGACATACGACCAGTGACCAAAGACTTATGAACAGTGACCAATTACGTATGACCAGTGACTAATGAGTTATGACCAGTTACCAATGACTTGTGACCAGTGACCATTGACTTATGACCAGTGACCAATGACTTATGAACAGTGACCAATGACTTATGACCAGTGACCAATGACTTATGACCAAAGACCAGTTGCTTTTGACCAGTGACGTACCAGAATTATTTAAATAATCCTAGAAAGAAAAAGACGTTTCTTTTGACAGGTCGACATTCAACATTTAATTTACAAATTGATTTAAAATTGATTTTTAATTTATTGATTTAGTAATTTGCCATTGTTTAAGTATCTGTGTGGAGCTCTACCTGGTGGTGTATTCCTAATGCAGTGGTATGATCCTCTTAATAAGTTCATGCTTCTCAAACACTTTGAGTGTTCAATATCAAACCCACCCAGGTATATAAAATCTCTTGATATTCCTTTTAACAATGTTGTTTTTGTGTAACCTAGGGTGTTCATTGATTCGTGTTTTTTATTTGTAATTTCTGTGATGGATTGTAAAACATGTGAATTAACAAATATATAATTAACTTTATTAATCGGTTACTGATAAATTATTTGTTCTATGTTTTGGGCCAACTTTCGTATTGGTGATTATCTATTTTTATTGATTTGAACTAAGAAATTTACTTACTTTTATCAACACCTTTTCCGAAAAGATTAACTCTCATTAAAGTTTTTTTGTTTACTGTTGATTAAATAACCGCTTTGTGTCCATGGATTCACTTCGGTCCCAAGGACCTCTATTTTATTGAACGATTGTCTGCTAATAATAGTAATTTATTTGTATAATTCAGAGTGTTTGAGATGATAATAACTCCTGACCTAGAATATCCAATTGTGTGCGTAAATGTTAGGTAAACAGTTTATTTATAACAAAAACTTGCTTCCCTATTAATGAGAATAAAAATAATTAACTACAGAGTCTAAAACTAAAGAATGCGCGAATTTTAAGTTCGAGGTTAAAAGTTCTGTAAAATAATGAGTAGCTACTTAAATATTAAACTTTCTCAAATTTAAATTTGAATTTCCCGGGAAAAATCTGAACCATTCAGAGAAAAGGATTTAAAGAATTATTACGTAAGTATCGGTATTCGGTAATCAGCTGTTTTTTAAATTTAAATGATTTACGTGATTTGGGTTTACGTGCAAACATTAATTAATCTAAAAAAAGTGAAATTTTATTAAATCAAGGTTTTTACTTTTAAATATATCGTAATTAGTTGAATGCCGCTTAGCGCTGAATGATGATAGACAAATATGGGATTGCGGGATTTCAAGATTTTAACCCTGTGTTTAAATTTTAACTCGTCGATTTCGGCGAGTTAAATATTTAACTACAGGGTTAAATATTTAACCTCACGCTTAAAGTTCAGGTTTAAATTAAGTCAGAAGTGGCATTTAACCATGAACTTAAAATTTAAGTCAAAACTTTTCGTTCTTTAGTTTTAGACTCTGGACACTGAAATATTTTTCGCTGGGAGATCACTATTTTGACATTGTCAGCGAGTCAATACATCTTTTTAGTTTCCACTGAATAAGAATAAAAGGTTAAATCTAAAAAAAGGGTTGCTTCTGATGTAATTCTTTAAATAGCTATTTTTTACGCTGATATTGGTTTAATGCGGGGATATGATAGAAAAGAGTTTTAAACTAGACATGATCAATATAAACTTAAATATGTGTTTAAGGCGGGGATATGATGGAAGGAGTTTAAAACTAGACATGATCAATCTAAACTCAAATATGTGTTTAAGGCGGGGATATGATGGAAGGAGTTTAAAACTAGACATGATCAATCTAAACTCAAATAGTTCCTGGTTCCACAGTGACGAGCTGGAGGATCAGGTAAACACCACTTTAAAATGTTTCCCGGCAAAACATTTCCAGAAAATAACACGTTTCCCGAAAAAAAACGTTTCCTTTAAAATTTTGCCTGACAAAACATTGTTATGCTTCAGAAATTTGAATTATTTATCATGAAGGTTTAAGTATTAAAAAATACTTTGATTGGAATGAATAAAACATCTGTTTTAAACCAAAAAAAATGGTGTTAAAGAAATTGTTCTTTATTATTATTTTAACATTTTTGTAGGATGGAACCCAGACTGTGATACCAAGACATGAACTGATGAATATTGTGTCAGTTACACAACTAGAGAAGGATACTATACTAGTCTGCTACGACAGTAAGTAGAGGGGGCGGGCTGTTCGACATCAAGAGGAGGAGGGTAGGCCGTAGGTGGCAGTTCCATATGATTTTCTTTTAAATTCAGGCTAATCTGATATAATTTAGATATGGTGAAAGTTGTGAATCTGCAGGGGAAACTTAAATCAAACAAGAGACAAGCATCAGAACTACATTTTGATTTTAGCATTAATTGTATAGGTAAAGAGAATTCATTTTATAATCTTAAGTAATTGCGTGGTTTAAATTCACTGATCCAGTCTAAACCTTGGCTCCTAAAAAAATTAGCTCGAGAAAGGCACATTTTTAATATCAACAAATAAGATATCATTAAAACACCCCTAATCATTGAATTGAATAAATGAGAGAGCATAAAAAAATATTGAAAACAAAGAAATATGCACTACAATTTCATGGTTTCCAAGCACTGCACTACAATTTAATGGTTTCCAAGCACTGCACTGCGATTAAATGGTTTCCAAGCACTGCACTACGATTTAATGGTTTCCAAGCACTGCACTTCGATTATATGGTTTCCAAGCACTGCACTACGATTTAATAGTTTCCAAGCACTGCACTACGATTAAATGGTTTCCAAGCACTGCACTACGATTTAATGGTTTCCAAGCACTGCACTACGATTAAATGGTTTCCAATCACTACACTACGATTTTATGGTTTCCAAGCACTGCACTACGATTAAATTAAATGGTTTCCAAGCACTGCACTACGATTTAATGGTTTCCAAGCACTGCACTACGATTTAATGGTTTCCAAGCACTGCACTACGATTAAATGGTTTCCAAGCACTGCATTACGATTTAATGGTTTCCAAGCACTGCATTACGATTTAATGGTTTCCAAGCACTGCACAACGATTAAATGCTTTCCAAGCACTGCACTACGATTAAATGGTTTCCAAGCACTTATTCTAGCAGTAAGGTTGTTAGCTATTTTGCAGGGAAATATTTACCCTTAGCTGAAATGCCCGGCGTTGCCCGTGGAAAAAATTGAATTTTGAAAAATCTATTTTTTAGGCTAAAAATTACCCCTCGGGTTCCCATGGGTTTCTTCCAAAAAATTCAGCCCTCCGATCGAGCCGTTTGGCCAGTTATAGCTTACACACATATATATAAATATATATGAGCAAAGAGCTTCATCATATAGATTGTATAAAGTTGTAATTTAGCTAAGGATTTAACTAAGTTATTTTTTTCATAAATCTCATTTTGTTTAATTTTCAATTCAATCTAAGAACATAATATATGTATGTATATATATCGGAATTACACATTTTTTTTTTTAGTTTGTTTAACAGACAGTGTTTTGGCATTTCATAAACATGGGATGCAGGTAATCAAATAATTCAGATAATATTTTTATTATTATTATTGTTGTTATTATTATTATTATTATTATTATTATTATTATTATTATTNATATTTCGTGCAAATATATATTAATTTCAATATTTTGGATATTTGAATCTGTAAATGTGTATTCGTATTTGTATCTTATTGCTTCGGTATCTTTACTATATAATGTTGCTGTATCTGCATTTCAAACTGTAATTTTATTTGTATTTGTATCTGCATCTGTATCTGTATCTGTATTTGTATCTTTTTCCAACTGTATCTGTATTTTTATCTGTAAATGTATCTATTTATGTATCTGTATATGTATTTGTATTTTTATCTGCATCTGTAAAATATATCTGTATCTGTATGGGAACTTTTTGTATCACATCCCTGTCTGTATCTGTACATATATCTGTATCTTCATCTGTATCTATATCTGTACCTATATCTGTGTCTTCATCTGTATCTATATCTATATCTTCATCTGTATCTATATCTATATCTGTTTCTGTTTGTATCTTTATATATAAATGTTGTTTATCGTTAGTGGACTAAGCTTGGGTATCGTTTTTACATCCTTTTTTGTCTTTGAAAAGATGTTGGCTTCTTTAATAGTGATTGAAACAAAAGCTTTTTTTATTATCAGCTAATGTTGATTTCTCTCTAGGGACTTCCACTGAAACTAAGATGAACCACTAATCTTGATCGCTGGGTTAAGCTGAAGAGAAATTAAAAAAATATTAAATTCCTATAAATTAAATTATATTAAAAAAGGGTTAGGATAAGGTAGAAAATTATTCACTCGAGGTTGCCAAGAAATGGGGGGGGGGGGTCCAAAAATCACATAACTTTAGATTTTACCCAAAACTGCAAATGTCTGTAAAAAGAAACTATTCTCTCACTAAACTAGGCTGATCAATTAGTTGGCTGCTTAAGATCTTATCTCGTGTCTGAGCTTCTGTAAAACATGTGATAAATCAGACCAGCTTGATAGCTTCTCATTGCAATAACTCTATGCCACTACTCTCCACCCCTCCCTCCATTCTTTCCATATTTGCTCTGTTTTCGATTTTTCTATTTTACAAAAATCCAATTCTTACTTTCTTAGGCTAACCATTATTGGTCTTTTAAATTACTGTTAAAAATAAACAGAATTTAATTCTATTCCTTTTTTCCACTAATCACGAAGTGAGCTTATACCATTATGCAATTCCCAACACGCATTCATGCCACTTCTTTCACATTTGCGTCAATGCACATTCAATCTGCCTGAAAGATTTTTTAAGAAGTATTTAAAGAAAACTTGTGCTCTAAGCTTTTGCTTTTTCTATGATAAATACATCAGTGGTTGTATTGCCAAAACTTAATGTCGTCTGTTCATAATGCAGCTTAAATTATCTTTGGGGGCATGGTGCCCTTATGTATTGAATATATATTTTGCCATCAAAGTTGCGGGGTGCATTTGACATTATGCATAACAAATATTCTTGTTGATATTTTATTTTTAATTAATTAATTTATATATAAACTTTGTTTACTAAAATAAAAAAAGTAACACCATCTGACTAACATCAATGATAACATCATAACACAATGACATCCGATTTTTGTTTTTAACTGCACTGCTAAATAAAAATGTAATATATTCAAAAATGTTTTATTCAATTTTCGGCTGGGATGGGGTTGGATAACATCGATATAAAACATACTCCAGCTTACTAACAAACTAACCCCCCAGAGTGGTTTCTGTAACCTCGCGGCCGGCTGTGAAGACCTCTAGTGAGACCGGAACCAACATTTATGTTCTCGCTGGACACGAAAACAGTTTCTAGTCTCGTGGCACGCGAGAATTGTTCTAGGCTTTCAGGTTCTTTTCGCAGCTGCACGAACATCCATCTCCGCCATTTTTTCTTCGAGTAAAAATAATTTGCGGCATTTGCTCCTGAGATGCCATTTTTGATTTTAAAATGCCACCTGTATCTAGAGGAAAATTTCGGAGAGTGCTTGTTTCTGCTGTAGCGTCTGCATGCTTCTGTTTGGCATGCCATGTTTAATATTTTAAATCATATTTTACATTTTTTAGGCATTACATATCAAACAGACAAGGTTGCCATTGAAGTGCATTTATATTGTATTCCATTTTAAACTTGACAAAAAATTCAACAAATCTTAATGTCTGCATGTTAATTGTTGAATTTTTTTCAATTGTTATTAATACTTAAAACAGTTACATTGGGAATATTTCCAATTTCCTTACTTATCTTTTTGTTGTTGCTTTTAAAATTTTATTTTGAAAGGTGAAGCTTTTTAGATTAGAATTAGTAATGAATAAAAACGTATTATAAAATTCAAAATTTAATTTAACTTTTATTATTTTTTTAATTTTAGCATTTCTTAAATGGAGTGTTCGCGAAAAATGAAAGGGGGTATAGGCTTAATGCGATTAAAAAGCGCTTTTGATCGTTACTAATCTTTATTTCTATCTATTGCGTCTATAAGGATAAAATTGTTAAAGACGTCTCATAACGAATTACTTAGCGTCCTTACAAATTGTGAAAATTGCAACATACGACTTAGACCGTAAAAAAAAATCAATTTAATTTCAAACAAATCATTCAGATATTACAACCTATAGTCATCGATCATTTTTCGCCACATTTGTATATAGTTTATATTTTATAATATTTTTTAATTAATTTGTTTTAAATTTGATTATTTCTCTGTCGCTTGTGCAACTATCTAAGAATGGCGCGCACCACTCACATTTTTCGAAATCCGTTAAAAACGTTTTTTAAAAAAATAAAATATAAAAAATATTATAAAATATGAAATATATGTACATTGTACATTGTACTTATTCAATATTTTTGTTTGTTAATTTTGATATTTTCTGTTTTATAACTCGCAGTTGGTTGATTTGAAGGTTTACAAGACAACCAAGAAATCACAACTTTCCTTCCATTTGCTGATTAATTTAAAGCTTTAAGTATCTGTATTCAGACCTGAACTCTCTCACTTAATGGCATGCCTAACAATTATTTGTAAAGGGGAGTTGAAGACGCAGTTTTGTAGTAAACAAGATTAAAATTAATTATTATTTTGATATTACAATGTATTAATTATATAATTATTGATTGCAATACAAGTTTCAAACTTATTTAAATGTTCAATGTTAATATTTCAAATTCCTCTTGTTTATCAATTTGGTTCTATAAAACCAAAACTTTTTCAACTCTTCTGCTAATTAATTTGGTTATATAATATATCTGGAAAATCGTAACTTCTCTAAACTGCTCTTTTAGTTCATTTTATGGAACAAAATGAATTTTAAAAAATGAATTTAAACAAAAAAAATCATCAATTCTGTTTTATTGTCTGCGTAAGTGAAATTGACTTCAGCGTTCATTTTATTTTTAATACGGATCTATTATTATTATTATTATTATTATTATTATTATTATTATTATTATTATAGGATAATCACTGTGCAGAGCAGTCCAGAGAGTGCTGAAGTAAGCGCTGTAACAGCTCCCGGTCAACAGACGGTAACAGCGGATGCTGACAATGGGGTCAACCTGTATATTCTTGCTGGACACGAGGCTATGCAGCTTTAATTTAAAGTACAGCATTAATATATTCATGAGATGTTAGGGAAACTGCAGATGTCTTATGTATTATTATTTCCATTAAAACAGCGGATTCCTTAAGGTTAGCTGATTTATTGAAATCAGCTGATTTCTTGATCACCTGATTCCTTCATCAGCTGATTTATCAAGATCAGCTGATTCCTTCATCAGCGGTTCTTTTGAAACCAGCTGATCCCTTGAGATTTCTCGTTTAACAGCGATCTTGGGAATAATTTAATTTCACTCTGTTCTCTTTACTCTCTTGGCTAGCTGCCGCTTTGATAATTCACATCTCTCATAATCTATAAATCCAAGATTATCCGTTAGTTTTTCTTTTATTTGACACATCAAGGGGTTGTTCGCCATTTTTGAATTGTTTGTAAGCGAAACGCATTCCATTTGAAAGAAAACCCGGACACCCGTCCTCCCCCCAATTAAAACAATTATGACATATTTTTTAAAGTTCACTTTTACTATGGATACAATGTCTTCTAAGATTATAACACTACAGATAATAAATTTAAATAGTTAATACAGTTTTAAGAAAATAGAAAAATATTTATGCCTTTATATTAAATATCAAGCAAAAATATTCCAGCATGCTGAGCTTTAGCTTTGTTTTAATGGATCTGTCAATCAATTTTCAATATTTTAGTTGTGAAACATCACATTGTTCACGGTCGTCTTAGTTCCGGCAAATATATGAACAATTAAAGATCGTCTTTTCCATGATTAAAGTGATAACTAAATAAATCCTATTATACATTCCTGCTCACCCTTCAACAACGTGGTATATATTTTCATGAACTGTCACTTTTTTCACAATGGGTTTCTGATGGTTATTATCAAAGAATTTGATATTAGTATCTCAAAATGGTAATTTATAATAACATAACCCTTCGTTGTGAATTCAAACACTTATTCAAACTGAAAAGAAGAATTACCCTGAATTTAGAGAATTTATTTTTAAAAATTTCCAGTTAAATCAAATTTTTGTTAAACTTATATTACATTATCACATGCTAGATATGCTTTCTATTACAGTTTAGAAATACCCCCGCGCCACAAAATAATGCACACACTGTTGTACAGGGTGTCCCATATCATATTAGATCGTTAATCAGTCTAAATTATGTTTTTTTGGGACTAATAAGAAATATTAAGAAGAATATATCATTTCGTAAAATTGGATAAGACTTATATAAATTTTTTCTTGCAGAAAATGTTAGGTTTTTCGAGTATTATGGGTTTATTTTGGCATTAAAGCTTGGAGATAGTCTAATATGATATGGGACGCTCTGTAACTTTCTTGTAACAAACCTAACATTGCTGGATATTTTGTGTTCTTGTGTCGCTTCCAAAATGTGGAAGTATTCTCCTTTTTTTTAACAGATATCTTTGTTTTTTTGTCGGTTTTTTAGATATTTCTTTTATTTCGTTTTTTTTACATTATATATTATAGATTATATGAGAATAAGAAAGACCAGTGAACTTTTTGATTTAATAGTTAATGTTTATTTTAAAAAAAAAGGCTGTTGGATAACATGGAACGCCTTAATCCATAAGCGCGTTTATAAAGTTATTTGTTTAATTTAAATTCCATTGAAAGAGGATGTCATTGTAATCTAAAGGGATTATAAAGAAAAAATGAACGGGGGTATAGACTGAAAGCTAATCATATAGCTCTTGATCGCGACACATGAAAGTTATATCTGATGTTCTCGCCTCGAGAAATTGATTAAAAAACTGTCAAATTTTTTCGAAAATTCATATACATGCAGCAGAACTCCCACTAATGATAGTGCAGTGTACTGGTTATGTGTCTCTGTCTGTATCACGTGACCAGATATTGGTGGATGTTCTGATGACGTCATACAGACTTAAAAATAATATGTTCAATTATATCTATTAAAAATAGAAATAATAAAAATAATAATTAGAGAAAACCTAAGTTACAATTTGGTTTCTCTGGCATATCTTTGTTTTCAGATTGGTTGCGTATTTGCTGAATATGATCTGTTTAAACCTACCATTTCTATACAAAATTGTACAACTTTGACACAGTTTTTTATCAATCTTGAAACAAGACCATCAGAGAACTTTCATGGGCCGCGATCAAGAGCTAAAGTGATTAGCAAACCCAAATTTTCTAATTCCTATATCTGCTACCTAATTGTGTAGACCTTTGATATTGCAAACTTAGATTATTTGATCTTAAATAATTACAAGTCACAGTTTGAAATATCTCAGGTCTACGACTTGAGGTAGCAAGAATAAAGGGATTAGAAAATCAGGGTTTCTGTCAAAGACTCAATTACTTTCCACCTTTTATTCTGTTTTCAACGATAAAATGATAGATGTAGCATGTATTTTTGATCTGAAACGCTTCATGCCACAATCTATGAATGTTAAATCACTTAAAATGACGGCTTCACTTTCAGTCCCGTTTAAGAGAGCAGGATTAATATTGATTGCATGCGGTTTAGTTCTAGTACCATGTGAATGAGGCCGGATTTTTTAGTTTCTACAATTTTTACAATGTTTACCTAATACCCATGTGCCTATGAAAACCCTATTTATACAACTGTTTCCTTGTGGATCCAAGTTTCTATTTTGTCATTTTATTTTTACCCCGAGTGTCCCAGCTAAGCTTGGGTATCGTTTTTACATCCTTTTTTGTCTTTGAAAAGATGTTGGCTTCTTTAATAGTGATTGAAACAAAAGCTTTTTTTATTATCAGCTAATGTTGATTTCTCTCTAGGGACTTCCACTGAAACTAAGATGAACCACTAATCTTGATCGCTGGGTTAAGCTGAAGAGAAGTGGTTCAACTCAGTCTCAGATTTGGTCCTGTCAAGATAAATTAATTTCGAGGCATAGCATTACTTTGCTTCAGTTTTCTAGCACAAAATAGGTTTTACATTCTAGCGGAGGAAAAATAATGTTAATCTGTAAACGATATCCAACCTCAGTTGGACACAGCTTATCTTGTCCCTCAACACAAATTTCTCGCTGAGACTTCGTTGATAATACCGTATTATTAAGGGATAATGTTCCCTGGGGTTCTATTCCCCCCCCCCTCTGTATTTTATCATGTCTCGGTTGCTTTTTACCCCCTTTTAAGGGAGTTCAATTGGCTTTGTTTTTTTTTTAGAAAGGGGGCTTCAAATAATTAAATTCGACCTAAAGGCGCTTAGTTGGAATATACATCATGTAACTCTGCAATCCTTATTGTGTTCTTAATATAGTATAAATATATATAAATATCCTAAGTTGTTGTAACCTTTGTTATATCAAATATATACATTAAAAAAGAAAACCTCCTCATATTGCGTGTGCGATGTTTTATAATTTTGTTAAATACTACAGTGATGACCAGAAAACTCTGAAATGGAAAGCGACTTTTAGAATTAAGTTGATAACTTAATAAAGGCCCATGAGCATGAGACACAGCAATGATGCAGTTAGTGATTTTAATAATTAAACAATTTTCTTATTAACAACATCAAATACACTCAAGTATTGCTATAACGTCGTCTTCCTTTTCCAGAGTTTTCTGATTGAATCTTTCTAGAGATCACAAATTAAAATATTTTACAAAAACTATTATGTTCTTCAAATTGCACTCATTGCGCCAATAAAGTGAAATGTTTCTGAGATAACATTACAGAAGCAAGAAAGTACTCCACTAGGAATACTAAGGCATGTTCATTAAATACATTTTTTGACAATAAATTGTCATATTTTTCAATTCTGTAAATTGTTACTCCCGTTTCCAAGTCGGTTCCATGGATACCCATATCAATAAGATTTGAATATTTTCATTTTCCTGTAAGGCTACTATATTTTTTCCAAAAATTTTATTTTTGAGCCCAATTTGAGAGGCCCCACTTTTGATTTTTGTGAAATTTAGTTTGTGAATTTAAAAATGATGAATTATTTAACTCAAATAATAATAGGAGTTTTTCAGGCTCCTCTGGGATATCGTCGTTTTCAAATTGGCTGCGTATTTGCTGAATATAATCTTTTTAAAACTTAAATCCAGAAAAATAATATCTGTTGGATGCCTGCGTAGAGACTGGCAGCTAGTGGGGACTTAAATGTTGATATGTGGCCACAGCGCTCGGCCCCTAGTCTGTTTTAGCCGCAGCGCTCGGCCCAGAAAGTGTCTTCTTAACTTAACCTAACCCTAAGTAAATACTAATTTAATTATTTTTCTGGATCTACAAAATTCAATACCCCTCTCTCTGTTTTGGAATTTTCCGGGGCATTGAACACAACATGAAACCCACTACGCCAGGCTGGGAGACATTTATCACGAAACCTTCATAACAAAATCACGGAACCTCGATTAAAGATCTTAAATCCTATCGAGAACATAACGCTCCATTTTTCGGTTATTGGTAAGTAACAGAGTGACTCACAAAACATACCAGAAGAGAATTTTCTAGTAGGTTTCTCATTGACCCGTATCATTGGACATCCTGTATTCCATAATGAGCGAGTTTAAACTAAGTTTCTTGTTTGATCTCTTTGTCTTATGTCGTTAAAAAGTCGTCCGACTGTAACACAGCATAAAGTTAACTTTAGTCCAAAATTAATACTGCAGGATTACCAACACAAGGATGTGACTGTAAAGACAACGACAAAACTGTGTAATGATTGGGCACAGAAAGAAACAAATTAACAGTTCAATTAATTCTAAATGTAAGTAAACAGACAGTGTTAATTCCGTACAGTCGTCTGTGAAGTGCCATCCTTTGTGGGTGAACCCTTCACATTCAAAACTGAATACTTAAATTTTGCGAAACCTAGATGTAAAATTCTTAGAATAACTTGGCAAAGACAATTATCGAATTTTGGCCTGACGTTGACTTATATGACAAGATTTTTATAGTTATCGAAATACATTTTATTTTGGGTAAAAAAATGCTTTATATCCAGCTAAATTAATTGGTCGTTGTACTTGCTGACATTAATCAATTTTGTAGGATTTTAAACAATTCATATTTATGTTTTTACTTCGTTTATGAAATAGAACTTTTTCTATTTTATTGTTGGGATAAATTAGAAGATGCCTGAAGGAATTAAAGGGTTAGGACAGGGATGATGATGTGAATAGAACTGTTATCAAACAACCATGTTTAACATTGAAAACTCAGGTTCATCTGAAGTACCGTACTAACTTTTAGGCAGTTCTAAGAGTATGTTGTACAGTAAACACATACAGATTATAGTTTATACGGGACGGTACACCAAAGTAATCATCTCCCTAGCTCTATAGTGGGGGCTGCAAACGGAGTCCCGTTACGCAGAGTTGCGCGGAATTGTGCTTAAATTGTGCTAAATTACAGGGTTCGCAATTGCGCGCAAGGAAATCTTCTTGTGTTGGAAACCCTGCTCTCTATAGAGGTTAACGTGGTAATATTCCATAATAATATTCCATAAAAATATTCCATAATAATATTCCAGCAAATTTACACATGGATCTTAGTTGCTTTTTTATTTGGAAAACTTTAACACTCACAATTTTTAAGATAAATGTAAACTAAAGGGGATATTGTCCATCTTAAACTACAGGGGATATTGTCCATCTTAAACTACAGGGGATATTGTCCATCTTCAACTAAACGAAAATATATTGTCCATCTTAAACCATAGGGGATATTGTCCATCTTCAACTAAATGAAGTTATATTGTCCATCTTAAACTACAGGGGATATTGTCCATTTTAAACTAATTTATTGTCCATCTTAAACTAAATGGTGTTATATTGTCCATCTTCAACTAAACGAAAATATATTGTCCATCTTAAACTACAGGGGATATTGTCCATCTTAAACTAAATTAAGTTATATTGTCCATCTTCAACTAAACGAAAATATATTGTCCATCTTAAACTACAGGGGATATTGTCCATCTTCAACTAAACGAAAATATATTTTCCATCTTTAACTATAGGGGATATTGTCAATCTTCAACTAAATGAAATTATATTGTCCATCTTAAACTACAGAGAAAATTGTCCATCTTAAACTACAGGGGATATTGTCCATCTTCAACTAAATGAAGTTATATTGTCCATCTTCAACTAAATGAAGTTATATTGTCCATCTTAAACTACAGGGGATATTGTCCATCTTAAACTAAATTAAGTTATATTGTCCATCTTCAACTAAACGAAAATATTTTGTCCATCTTAAACTACAGGGGTATTGTCCATCTTCAACTAAACGAAAATATATTTTCCATCTTTAACTATAAGGGATATTGTCAATCTTCAACTAAATGAAGTTATATTGTCCATCTTCAACTAAATGAAGTTATATTGTCCATCTTAAACCACAGGGGATATTGTCCATCTATAACTAATTTATTGTCCATCTTAAACTAAGACACACATTTTTTAAAGAAAGTAATCCATGACATCCAGGAACATCGATGAAATCGGTTCTATAGGCTCCAATCCAATCCGAAATGGAAAATGAGTAGTTTTTTTTTTATTTTAGAAATAGTCAACAATCCCTTTAATGCTGGAGGCAGTGGGTCCAACCAGCTTCCTAGATACTTGCTCCAGGATACAGTATACTTAGCTTTGATTGATTGATTGTCAGTAGTTTTCTATACCTGGAGGAAAAAACTATCCAGACAGGGAAAGGACGGATTTAATTAACAGCATCCTGCAACTTTAAACTTGCGTCTATCTTTGTATTATTCAGTAGGCCATTAAAAGACACTCAAAGTTGAAAAACTTAAATTAACATCGGGATTGTCATGTTTTTGTAGGTGTAACCGTGTAACCATCCCTGTATAAAAGTAAAAAATGAATAATTTCGAACAACAGAAAATTTTTCATTGTTTTTTTATAATCAGACATACAGAGCGTCCCATATCATATCAGAATATCTCCAAACTTGAACGCCAAAATACGCACATAATACTCGAAAAGCTTAGTATTTTCTGCATGAGAATCTTTATAATAGCAATGTAGATTTTTTAAAAATGATTAGTTCTTTTTAAATTTTCTGATTAGTTCCGGAAATCGCAATTTAAAGCTATAACACAATCCAAGTTGATAAGGGACACCCTGTATGTTAAGAATAAGAATTATGAACAAATAATTATTTACTTTTTAATATTGTTGGATCAATTTTTCATTTTCTGAGATATATTTTCCTTTCAAAATGGAGACAGCTCAAATCTCAATACAATTCTGAATATGTTGATATTCAAAAATGTTCAGTGCTTGTCTAACATGTAAAATCGTGCCAACACAACCATTTGTCAAATTTCGGGGTCAGAGGGAGGATTTAGAGGGGGGAGGGGGAGTATATACGAGCAAGGGTTAGCTCTAAAAATATTGGGTAATATCATTTATTAAGTTTCCGATCTGTTATCTTATTATGTAACATGTAAATGTTTTGATGGAATTGCAGAGTTGTCAATATTTGAATATATAATGTTGTTCTTTAAATTCATTCAAGCTAACTACAAAAAAGAGGACTCTATTCTCAGCAGTACTGTAACTCGTATTAACTCCATAGTCCAAAATACCTGAAAAAGGATTTTTTCTCCAATGAAACAAATTTTAATATGAATTTTGGAAAGAAAAAGAGAAAAACTTATCCGCAAATTAAAGAATTTTCTAAACTAAAAAAATACAAAGAATGTAAATGTATCAACCTAAAAAAGTAGACCTATTTATCCACTAAACAAGTAGACCCTATATATCCACTAAACAAGTAGACCTATTATATATCCACTAAACAAGTAGACCTATATCTCTACTAAACAAGTAGACCCTATATATATCCACTAAACAAGTAGGCCTATATATCCACTAAACAAGTAGACCCTATATATCCACTAAACAAGTAGACCTATATATCATATCCACTAAACAAGTAGACCTATATCTACTACTAAAAAAGTAGACCCTGACCTATATATCTACTAAACAAGTAGACCCTATATATATCCACTAAACAAGTAGACCTATATATCCACTAAACAAGTAGACCCTATATATCCACTTAACAAGTAGAGTGTAGACCCTATATATATCTACTATAAAAAAGTAGACCCTATGGCCTATATCCCTCCTAAGCTTGACATTGAAAGGTGTGAGAGTAGACCTATCTAGAGATTTATCTGAAGCTTGTATAGTTTAGTTCAATTGTTATACATGCATTGTTCAAATAGCAGGGAGACAGCAGAGACAAATAATAGAACATTATGTTCAAGTAGAATTAACTATTCAAGGAGTAAAGATAAAAGTGAATCTAATATTCAAAAAGATTGTTTTGTGTACTGCAGTGCACAGTAAACTACACAAAAAGTACAGCTCTGTTGCATGTTTTTATGAGAATAAATTTATATATTCTGGGACACCATGTAGGGGAAGGAGTAGGAGTTTATGTATTCTGAGACACCATGTGGGGAGGAGTAGGAATTCATGTATTCTGGGACACTGAGTAGGGGAGTAGAAATGTATGTATTCTGGGACACCATGTAGGGGGAGGAGTAGGAGTTAGTATATTCTGGGACACCATGTATGTGGGGGAGTATGTATTCTGGGAAACTATGTGTAGAGAGTAGGAATTTATGTATTCTGGGACACTATGGAGGAGGAGTAGGAATTCATGTATTCTGGGACACTGTGTAGGGGGAGTAGGAATTTATGTATTCTGGGACACTATGTAGAGGGAGTAGGAATTTATGTATTCTGGGACACTATGTAGAGGGAGTAGGAATTATGTATTCTGGGAAACCATGGAGGAGGAGTTGGAATTCATGTATTCTGGGACACTATGTATAGGGAGGAGTAGGATTATGAGGTTCTAAGGCAAGGTGTATAATTTCACTGTATAGCGTGCAATCAGTCCTTGGTATACAATACATAATCATAATTTTTCTAGACACTTGTTAGGATTTTATTTTAACTTTTTAGGGGTTTAATTTTACCATGATTTAAGGATAGGGAGGGGAGAACCATTAATAATACTTTACAAGATCCAGTAACACACAAATAATCTGTAAAAAACACGCCAAAGTCTGTGATGATTTAAAATTTGTTTTAAAATAATCTGTCAAAGGGATTTTACTTCTTTCGGTTCTTGTTCGAGCAAATTGCCACTCGCAAACAATCCCAATTTGACTAACAGACATGATTTTTTATCTTTTCTTTTTGTCATTGGATGCGTTTTAAGTGAAAAAGTATAATTAGGCATGTAATGAATATAGTGTAACCCTAAATTTGCAAACCTAATTGTGTTTTACATTATTAATTATCTACATTAATTACATTTGTATATAACAATGTAGAACTTGTAACTACGTTGATTAACTTAACTTGTTGCATAGAACCCCAAATATATTCAGTTGTAATAATACTCCCCTTGTTTTACGGTATCAGAGTAATTATATTCCTCGTAGACCAACCAGAGGGTTTCAGCGTATCTGGTACGATCATGTGCCAATGACTACAGAAAAAGTCATGTCCGGATTTACATTGATATTACTGACTAGTTCTCATGCCTTGCCCATCATAGTGGGAGGGATCAAGTATTGGCACAGATAAAGTCTTGTCTGGATTGACATTGATAGTAAAGTATTGTTAAACGGACTATTTCTTATGCCTCATCGATCATAGCGAGATATATTGAGTATTGATACAAACAAAGTTGTGTCCGGATTGACATTGATAGCAAAGTATTGTTGACCTGATTAGTTCTTATGCCTCGTAGGCCAACGAGAGGGATTGAGTTTTACCTGGATTGATACAAGTCTGAAAGCGGTTCTAGGAGTAAGGCATGTACTACAGGCAACGCTGTTAGCTTAAAGATTATGGAATTACAGACTAAAACACGATTCAAACTAAATTGAAGAAGATGATTGAAATTAAGGCCAAGGAGCCATCAAGGGGGGAGGTGGTTGAAGCTATTCCGCCCCCGCCCCCTCTAAGCTACAATTTATATGAATACAAATTTCAGAATGAAATCACCAAATTTAGTTAAATAAATAAATATGTTTTTGTCCTAAATGTATAACTGTTGCCAAAAATAAGTTTAAAAAAACGAATTTCACAAGGAATTGTAAAAACTGAAAAATGTATAATTTTGATTAATGTTGGTGGACATTTTAATTAAACAAGGTTTAGAGTTACAACAGAGATTTAGTTACAATGTGAGTTCTTTTTACCATACCCTAGGTTGGTTGTGCGGATAGGTTGGTTCGGTTCAATCATACTTTTCCGGACTTACAACCTAGAGTGAATTATTCTCAGTTCAGTGGACACTTTAAAAACATTTTTTACAACGCTTTTGGTTGGTTGAAGAATAAATATCATAATTTTCTTGTTTCGATATCTTTTTATATTTCGTGCAAATATATATTAATTTCAATATTTTGGATATTTGAATCTGTAAATGTGTATTCGTATTTGTATCTTATTGCTTCGGTATCTTTACTATATAATGTTGCTGTATCTGCATTTCAAACTGTAATTTTATTTGTATTTGTATCTGCATCTGTATCTGTATCTGTATTTGTATCTTTTTCCAACTGTATCTGTATTTTTATCTGTAAATGTATCTATTTATGTATCTGTATATGTATTTGTATTTTTATCTGCATCTGTAAAATATATCTGTATCTGTATGGGAACTTTTTGTATCACATCCCTGTCTGTATCTGTACATATATCTGTATCTTCATCTGTATCTATATCTGTACCTATATCTGTGTCTTCATCTGTATCTATATCTATATCTTCATCTGTATCTATATCTATATCTGTTTCTGTTTGTATCTTTATATATAAATGTTGTTTATCGTTAGTGGAATAATCATTTCCGTTGTAAATTGTTAACAGTCCCTTAAGCGTGAAAATACCTGTTCAGATTTGGTGTAACTATTGTATTTAATGGTTTTAATTTTTGTTTAAATCAAACTAAAGAGTTAGTGTTGACATCTTGAGATAGAATCACGATCTTGTCTCATTCATCATTCATAAATCATTTCAGGCACATTCAAGCAGAAGAAGTTTAGTGGAAGGAAGCAGTCAGCTGGAGTAGGAAGCAGTCAGGGAGTAGGCAGAGTCAGGGAGTAGGCAGTAGTCAGGGAGTAGAGAGCAGCCAGGGAGTAAGGAGTAGTCAGCTGGATTAGATAGCAGTAAGCTAGAGTAGGGAGCAGTCAGGGAGAAGAGAGCAGTCAGGGAGTAAATAGAAACCAGGGAGTAAGGAGTAGTCAGTTGGAGTAGAGAGCAGTAAGCTGGAGTAGGGAGCAGTCAGGGAGGAGGGAGCAGTCAGGAAGAAGGGAGTAGTCAGCTGAAGTAAACAGCAGTTAGCTGGAGTAGAGAGCAGTTAGCTGGAGTAGAGATCAGTTAGCTGAAGTAGAGAGCAGTTAGCTGGGGTAGATAGCAGTTAGCTGAAGTAAGGAGCAGTCAAGGAGGAGGGAGCAGTCAGGAAGTAGGGAGTAGTCAGCTGAATTTAAGAGCAGTTAGCTAGAGTAGAGAGCAGTTAGCTGGAGTAGATAGCAGTTAGCTGGAGTAGAGTGCAGTTAGATGGAGTAGAAAGCAGTTAGCTGTAGTAGAGAGTAGTTAGCTGGAGTAGAGAGCAGTTAGTTGGAGTAGATAGCAGTTAGCTGAAGTAAGGAGCAGTCAGGGAGGAGGGAGCAGTCAGGAAGTAAGGAGTAGTCAGCTGAAGTTAAGAGAAGTTAGCTGGGGTAGAGAGCAGTTAGCGTGAGTAGAGAGCAGTTAGAGTGAGTAGAGAGCAGTTAGCTGGAGTAGAGAGCAGTTAGCTGGAGTAGATAGCAGGTAGCTGGAGTAGAGAGCAGTTATCTGAAGTAGAGAGCAGTTAGCTGGAGTAGAGAGCAGTTAGCTGGAAAAGGGAGCAGTCAGGAAGTATGGAACAGTCAGGGAGTAGGGAGTAGAGTGCAGTCATGCAGGGAGTAGGGAGCAGCAAAAGGAAATAAATCACCCAATACGGAAGAAGCGGTTGAATAAAGAGAAGCAGCTTTCCTCCAAGGATTAAGTAAATACATACTGAAGGAGGAAATAAAAAATAAATTTCACATTTATTTTTAGAGAAAAATATGACATTTTATTATTTTAGGTGTGCGATGTTGGGTTATGAATTATGAAGAAATTGCCGGATGTTTTAGGCTTTAATCTTTGCACTCAACTAAACCGTAGTTTTATATAAAAACTAAAATCACATCAAATCTGTCAATGTCTCAAATTAATAATTACATCAAGACCAACTTTTCGGAAAGCAACGTTGCCCCTTTTTAAAATTTAAAATAGGCAAAGCGGTAAATCGTATTTTTAATCTAGCTTTTTCACAAAATCAATATCAATACTTTACAATTTTTGGTTTACGGAACCGGGAACCTTTCCTAAATAACCTTTACGGATCCAAATTGATTCGGGAAAAATTTAGAATCACTATTTACAATTAATTGGTATTTATTTGTTGTCTTATGCGACAAAGGAACTGAACACTTGCCACAAGCTCTAACTTTCTAATCCCAATATCCTTGCAGTATCCTTGCAGTATCCTTGCAGTATCCTTGCAGTATCCTTGCAGTATCCTTGCAGTATCCTTGCAGTATCCTTGCAGTATCCTTTCAGTATCCTTGCAATATTCTTGGCGGACATCTTTGATTTCTCATACTTATTTGATCTCACAAAACGTATTGTATGAAATATCAACATTTGGAAATATAATAGAGTCTTTTATGCTCTATACATTGAATTATAAATTAGTAATTTATTGATTTTAATAGATCAGAATTGAAACGGAGTGGAATCTATCGAGATAAGCTCTTGAATATAGCTGAGCTACTAATCAACCTCGTTCAATGAATATTTTTGGATATGAAAAATTTGAGGTGTAAGAATGGAGGAAAAAATGTAAATATATTTCATGAAAAATGTTGATTAACATGTATACACTATACTAGTTCATTATCTGTATTCAATATGCTATGGTAGATGTAAAAATAAACAAACAAATATAATTAAATACATTATTTATTTTGTGGTGGGG